>NC_057934.1:65522495-65619995 GCF_018555375.3 Anguilla rostrata
AGTATTTGGTTGCAAATACTTTGCATTCCATGACCGCCTGAAGTCTGCAACACACAGACATCACCAGACGCTGGGTATCTTTCCTGGTGATGCTCTGCCAGGCCTGTACTGCAGCCATCTTCAGTTCCTGTTTTTTTTTTTCAGGGGCATTTTGGCTTCAGGTTTGTCTTCAGCAAGTGAAGTGCATGTTCATTTGGATTCATTTTCACTTGGCCAGTCAAGAACATTCCACGTTTTGGCGCTGAAAAACTCCATGGTTGCTTCAGCAGTATATTTGGGCTAATTGTACAGCCGCAAGGTAACCCGGCCACTGGGGATGCGCAAGCCAGTGCATTCCTAGTGCCGGTCCCTAGCCCGGATAAATGGAGAGGGTTGTGTCAGGAAGGGCGTCCGGCGTAAAAACATATGCCAAATCAAATATGCGGATCTGATCCGCTGTGGCGACCCCTAACGGGAACAGCCGAAAGGAGAAGAAGAAGAAGAAGAAGAAGAAGCACAGCTGCAAGGTGCACCACCGTCCAGTGACGTTTGAGGCATATGGTTAGATCCGAGCAAACAGCAGGTTTCAGCATACGTCAGAATTCATCCCGCTGCTGCTGTCAGCAGTTACATCATCAATAAAGACAAGTGAGCCTGTTCCAGTGGCAGCCACGCGTGCCCAAGCCATAGCACTACCTCCACCATGTTTCACAGAGGCAGCATGCTTTGGATCATGAACAGCAGGTTATTTGCTATTGCTGAGCTTCATCGGCGCATTCTTGCGTCTTAAAAAATGTCCCGAACTGTTGATTTGACATACCCACTGTTTTGGCTATGACTCTGATTCAGATTTTCAGCCTCAAGATAGCCTGCTTTACTGCCATTGACAATTCTTTGGTTTTCAAGGTTGAGAGAGAGAGAGCAGCAACAAATGAAAATGCCGTAACCAGAATCAACTGTTTAGCTTACATTAGTTTACCTGTGCGTGAACTAATGACACAAGGACACTAGCATTTACAGACTGCGCTGTGTACGTAGAGACATCCAATCACGAGCAGCCTTTCTACAATGACAAGCAGTACAGAGCGGATCTGTTATGAAATGCAGGTGTACTGGTTCACTTTGGCATACACTGTTTTAAATGACCAGAGGAATACTGTAGGTCCCTCTGCCTGGTGTTTGATGACAGCTGTTTCAAAGGGCCGCTGTCTCTGTTCTGCTGCTGCTGTCTGGTAGATGGGATAGCTCTAAATATTTACTTTACACAGTGCTTAAAGGGCTCTAGTGCTTTTACGTGTGTGGGTCCTGAGGACAAAACCCAGCTTTGCAAAAACTCAAAATGAAACAATACTTCAGGCCAGACAAGGAGTTACAATAATGTTATGAAAGAATCATAACAGCCTTTATCCTACTCTGCATTTTGGAATCAGTACGTCACACACAATCAGTGCTATATGTGTGAATTTTTAATGTGTTCATTTAAAAACGTAAGGAAGAAATGGGTGCTAATTTGACATAAATCTTAATGACTTGACAGATCTATGAAGAAACGGGAGACAGACTGTCTGTTCGATGTCTATTGCTCCCTTCCAGTGCCCAAACAATTGCCAGCAATATAGCATCATTACTGAGATGATATGAAAGCTATATTTTAAAACCATTCATGCCTTTCATACTAACCAGTCATAATAAGGTATTTGGAAGAAAGATAACACTGATAATCATATCACACATTAACAGGAATGTTTGAATTCTATGGTGTAAGATGCATTCAGCAGTGGTATGTATGTGCAAAGACAAATGGAAACTGTTTCAGCTGTAAAACTGATATAATAATCAGAATCAGTGCCTCTTGCAAGATGCACATCAATTGTAGTTATATGAGAGCAAGTTCATCTCCTGTCCTCCTCACAGCATTGAGGCGCATATTATTGTTGTGTGTGTGCCATCTACAGTACGATTCCCATCATTACCCAGTCATTCACGTGCAACGGTAGCATAAACACTACATTAAAAACTACATTATGGATATATAATATATATGTTAAAAACGTTGGCTTAAATATATATTTTTAAGTCACATATTTTGTGTCAGAGTTAGTTGCACGTGCTACGTAGTTCGTTCAGAACGTACGTCACAAACTGTAGTAATATTATAATACTTCAAGCAAAAAGCATAGGAACAGAAGACGGACGCCATTTGTGTCATCTTGTTTTGTGGGAACAAAAACAAAATTGTTTCAATCGCCACGCACCTTTTATAATGTAGCAAATCACAGAGATGGTTACTTTGAACAGAGAGAGATGACGTACTTTGACTTCAACGAAGCAATGGGTATGATGAAAAAATGCATTTCTGTTTTAATCGCAGTAACACCCAGCCTACCTTACTCTTGACTTCAGCTGACATTCCGAATGTTGGTCCTTTGCTGAAATGTGTTGTCATTGTGTCCTTTGTAATTTCGTCGCCGATTTTAGTAATTGAAGCAAATTAGTAATTAATTGAAGAGGATGAAAACAGTCTGAAATAAATCGTTTAAAAAGAAAAATGAGTTGAAAGCTAGTTTTTATGTGCAGTAGGGGGAAATTAAATGATGATAACCTATATATTTTCTGCTTCTACCTCTGTTGTTATTTCTTTGCTCCCGTACGCACACGCTGGACCACTTCACAGAACTTTACTCAATCTTTTTTAAACTCTTCCCATCTGTGCCTGCGTAAAGCAGACCGTGATTGGCTAGGGCCACTGTCCAATCACGACGATGCCTCTTCGTCTCAGTGATGTCACCGAGATGGCATTAGGCTCGAGTCGTGTAAGTTTTTCCACCTTTAGGTGAAGGTGCTTAGGTTCAAAGCACTAAACTAGGGAATGTACATAAACAAAACAACTTAAGAAAAGCAGTTATATAGTACTTTTATCACAACAATTTGCTTCGTGTGGTGTTTCTTTAATTTATGTGCGATGTAAGTAAAAACCAGCACAAATGGAATGCGAAGATGTTATTTAAATTTGGGCTGTTTTACTTTTATCTCAAGCAGTAAAGTGTCATTTTATAATCTACAAAGCTCATCACACATTGCTCTTTTCAAAGCCACTGAAAAGAGCAATGTGTGATTATTATGTATAATTATTTGGGTTTTTAGTCTAGCACTTTAAGTAGGCCTACGGGTTGTATTTAATATGTGCAATTTGTTCAAAAGCATATCTGTAAGTTATTTATTTTTTCATGAAAATCACTTAAAATTAGCGATTTTGTAACTGCATCTGCAGTCTCACTTCCTCCGACAAACGGCGCCATCGTAGGGACCTTCCTGCTGAGTGAAACATTGGTGGAAATCCATTCCCACATGCTCCTCTTCTGTGGTGATGAGTCAGGTTTGGGGGGGGCGGAGCCTCACCTGCTAATACCAGCAGTATGGTGGTTGTCCCCCTTTACCCCTGTGTATTGCTGCGGTGTGTGGAAGGGACGGGGGATGGAATGAGCCGGCAGAGGCCGCAGAACCTTTTACGACCGCCCCGCAGCCCACCTCCCTCGGGTGGATGAGTCACTCTGTGCGTCCCTGTCTGAGATGTACTTGGCAGCACTGTTTATTAATAAGCCATATATCTACAGAAGGGTCTGGAAATGCCACGAGATGAGATGTAACTCGCTGGACTTGGTTTTAACCCCATTTTTAGCCTCACTTCAGGGTTGCACAAACTCTCATCGACAGACAGGTTTGCAGAGGCGGACACATAGGCTGGCATGGGTTCAATACAGTTGGTTTTCAAACATAAAGGCGACTTTACTTCCCAAGACAATAGGATGGCCATTCAAAAAAAATCAACTCACCATTACACAAAGATACAATGTCTCATTATCTGATTTAGAAACAAAAGTATACAATTATAGACACGGCAACAATACAGGGATGATGTGTTTATTGTAACTGACATATGAGTCGAAACCGATAGTACTGGGCAGATGTTGTATCTGCCTAAAATGAGCACAAATAAAAGTTTTAAAACAAAATGACACCAAGAAATGTTCTGAAGAACAATTGTTTTTATATTGCCAAAATAAAAACCATTAAAGAACAATTCAAGAACCATCTCAAGTCATTAGATGACCCAGTGTATGACCCTGAAAAAAGTTTATGTCCCAAAAATATATGCGACCTTCCTCCTAAAAACTGGGCGCTAGCTCTTGGCGGTCACCAAATGGTAAATGTTTTGCAACAGAAAAAAAATTAGGTCTAAGGGAATCATTCTCGGGCCTAAATAGTAGTTTTTGTTCAACCCTGAATAGAAATAAATGAACACATTATTAAAACTTTTATTATGGTGTTTTGCAGTCAGTCATTCCCTAATGGGATTTGACAAAAATGTAGCCCATATGGGAAAACTGGAATATGGATCTTAAAAAGTCAGTTAAGGGAAGTTCCTGGAGGACAGATAGCAATAGAGGAGCTAAGCATTTCATAACATTTTACACAATTTGTATAGTAATAAGAACACTTATTTAATGATGAACAAATTACTGTACATGGTTATGGATAAAATACAGATTTAAATTAAATACACCTAAGTAATATTAGAGCTCTAGGAGTAAATGGAGATCCAATTAATCATTTGAGTTTTTATTTAAAAAGCAGATTATACTCTGTCCTCATCAACAAGGACCTTGAGCATTTTCTTTACAAGTTCAGAATGCATGGGCAAGGGAAACCCAGACAATAAGCCAAATGACCTTTCTGATGTTCAAGATATTATTTAGGAACAAACAGCAGAATTTGTCTCCAAGTGGGGCTATGTTTAAATACCCTCCCTTTTCTGAAATATGTTTTGTTCACTAAAATAGAATTTTGCTTGTAATATTGTGTACAAAAGTAGTATGTACTGGAATGGCTTTTATGCCATACCAGCTATGTTAATGGTTGATGAGGCATGTCCCATATTAAATAAACATAATGGGGGCACAGAGGTACTGCATACTTCATGCGTACATAACTACTAGGTATATCATGGTTAAGTCAACTTAACATGATTTAACCAGTGCATAACTATGTTGGCTTTGTACACAGATTAGTGTGGACATTGTGGGTGGCCAAAATTAGAAGTCACAGATTTCAAATTTACAAAAAGCGAACAACCATCGACTGAACTTTCAGCATGACACAATGTCATGTAATGTAATGTCAGACAGCAAATAGAAACAAGAAAATTGCAGGCTGCAAAATACCGATTAAAAAGTAGCATATAGTAGCTATATGGATTCATACATTTTTTCATATATATTTTTTGTCTAAAAAATATATATATATATACACAGCAATATTACTGTAGTGACAACTACTGGCTGAGAGGTAGAATTAAAGCATTAACTCAAGGCCAGGACCTGAGAAAGAGCGAGAAAGAAAGTGAAGGAAAGATGTTTACGAGACCTTTGCTTCAATGTGCTTACTGGGGGAGAGAGAAAAGCCTACTGGAATGTGAAGGCTTTATTTGGGCATGATAGAGGCACAGCCAAGCACTACAACTGGCTGGATCTTGAAGCCAAGTCTGAATGGGAATCTGTCTGAGGGTGATTTTACAATTTTTGATTCATTCTATTGATCTCAAATAAAATGGATGGTTTTGTAAAAAAAAAAAAAATGTAAATAAACAACTGAAGATGAGTTTAAGAATTTAGTAGGGTGGCCAAACACTTCAGGTTTTTAGGGGTTAAATTATAATGTAAAAAAACTCAACAAAGTGGAAGTCTGTAAGTGGCTGATTTCCAAAATGGCATTTAACTAAGCTGACAACAATTACCACGGTAACTGAGAACTTCAGTGACTGACACAAATCACCTCTACTGCTTTGGTGAATGGTTTTGATAGTTAGTATCTAGTCACCACTAAAAGCCAAAGTCTCTGGTGTATGTTCTTTTTATTGATTATACCTCAAAATTTTAAACGAAGATACAGTGTTTTAAATCGTATCTTCTACAACATCTCCTTAACACAAATGTAAATGAGCCTCTTATTCAGAGTTTTTCCTCACCAATTGACTAAAGGTTTTTACAAACTAGTCTTTTCAAGGGAACCGGTTTTAAATACTTAAGAATAATAAAGCAGAGAAAAGAGCACTACACAGATACACAGCAAAAAAAAAAAAAAAAAAAAACTTTTAGTGACTGGGAGGTGCTCTTTAATGTGGATAAAAAAACATGAATCAAAAAACCAAAACAGCACCAAGGCACTCTGCCCATATAAAGTTAAAATGGCTTTATTATATTAGCAGGTTCAAAACAGAAACAATAAAATACCCCAACGCGTTTCTGCTACAGAAACTTTTTCTTCTCCTTGATCTGTTTATCACCTCTGTCTGTCATAAGGCTCATGCCGTCATAGCTGATCCTGCTCATTGTCTTCACTGCTAGTAGGAAATCATTCTCTCAGGCTGCCATTGTAGAATTCCCAGAGTCAACAAGAACATATTTAATAAACTTTTTTTTTCTACTGCAAGGGTCACACAGGGGTCCTGTTTAGGTGACAACAGTAGGCTTATGGTGTGAATGCTCCTGGACATTGTGGAATTACTCATTGCAGTCTGTGCAAATTTATTTATTTATTTATTTATTTTTTTGCCTCAATCCAATTTGTTAGTTCCTTGCTCGGGCAACAGCAGGCCATTATGCTGTGTCAACTATCCATTATTGTCCTGTTGAAAAGTGCTAATATTTCGGCCATCAGAACTTTGAGCCAAAAATATTACATCATAAAACACATTTATGCATTTAAGTTTGGCAGCAAGATTAAGCAAAAGGCGGTATCAATATCCCACTTATATTTTCACACCAGATAGTAAGCCATTTACAGCATGACATTAAGTTTACCATGTAATGTTGAGTGCCGTAGCAGACACAAGAGGGATTTGGAGGATACAGTCCCATAAGTAGCATACTGGAGTGGACGACAGAGGAGCCTCCTCTTAGTTACTCACCAAAGGCTTACAAATGAGTTCCAGTTATTCCTGTGTTGCTTTTCATGTTTTTTATGCCTCTGAGTTAGCGAGATTCCCAAAACAAGTTGCTCTAGTCGCTAGTGTTACACAGTATGAAAAATGGCGGTGGGTTTTTGCATATTTTTTCCATTATACAGGTCCCCCGAGCCAGAAGTGGGAAAGCAGCTAATAATGCAAAGCTACCAGCGTATTACTGGAAACCATGACATCACAGAGGTTTCTATGTTGTATTAACTTAAATTTTAAACCACGTCAGTGGTTGAACTTTCTAAAAAGCAGACAAATAGTTTCTCTGCAGCCTGAATTCTATGGATTTGTGCTGAGGTATTGACCCTTTACTTGTCATAATAATGCATACGATAATATAGTAAAAAATAATACAATTATAAAATATTCAGCAGTTGAATACCGAGAGAAAACAAGAGGTGACTGTACTGTGGGGTGATTGTGGGAATGATACCATGCAGCCTGTATGCTTCATCTGTCAAGGTCTTAGTCGTGTTCTTTGTTTCTGGCACAGCTAAGGTGTGCTTGTAAATGGATAACTTATTAACTGGCTTGATTTATGAGGGAGGAAGATTGTTGATGGCCAGACATGCTAGTAAAATGCTTATTTACCGAAGTATGGTGTTTCAGTCAGAACGCAAGTCGCAGAAGCTTTAAAAGGGCAAATTATTTCATTTCCGGGGTTAAAATAATATTAACCCTCTGAAGTGATATCATTTGATATTTTAAAGCATCGTCAGTTTTTTTTTTTTATAATAAAAAAAGAAGAAAATCTTACAATGGCTTCAGAGATGTCACAGACATAAATCAAAAGAGGAGCTGAGGTGAAATCCCAAAAGGGACGGGAACTGAAAACACCTGGTAAAGGGGGGGGGGGGGGGGGCGGGCGCTGAGAGGCGAGGGGTGACAGGCACTAATGGAGGCTGAGAAATGCACAGGAGCCCAAGGGACAGGTACAGGGAGAGAGAACATGGTAGCAGGAGACAGGCTGAGGAGCGACAGCCAGAGGTGGGGGGGATGTTCTTTTGTAAAAAAAATGGCTATACAAATGAAACTGAACTGATGTGAAGGTAAAGAGGCCAGAGTATTATGTAAGCACAGAGAGAGAGAGAGAGAGAGAGAGAGAGAGAGAGAGAGAGAGAGAGAGAGAGAGAGAGAGAGAGAGAGAGAGAGAGAGAGAGAGAGAGAGAGAGAGAGAGAGAGAGAGAGAGAAAGAGAGAGAGAGAGAGAGAGAGCATATGAGGGCACTGGTTCTATGCAGAGCTGCTTGGCTATTTATGGAAAAGGTTCCCTCAACCTGCGAGACTGGGAAGAATGTAAGAGTCTGGGCCCATTTGTGTTTTTATGTGAGAGTGTGTGTGCATGTAACCCTTATTTTACTTTTACTATTTTACAGCAACTATGTAGATTGCCCCTGATTGTACCCTGCGTATGATTATACCACAACATTTTGGAAAATACTTGTGTTTCCCATGTCCTTATTTATATACTTTGTTTAATAACCCTTTAAAAAAAAAAACTTGTGTCCATTCCATAATAAGGCGAAAAATTCTTCTTTTAATAGTTTAGCAGATGTTTTGGATGGAAATTGAAAGAACTGAACTGAGAATGTCCTACACGTGTATTATGTCTTTCAGCTATCATGTGTTTCATAAAATCTGAAAAGAAAAGAAAAAATAACAGGCTTACGTACTACTCAGAATTACTCCAGTAGTTATTTTAGCAGTTGCCTTCCATATGGGCTAACTGGCTTTTGTTCAGTATGACCCAGAAGGATATTGTCTTTCAAATGAATGAAAAAATAAAGTTACTGGCGAGATGGCTGAACACAACACAACATATTTTCTGTAGTGGCAATATGGGGTTATTTTGGGGAAAATGTCATTATCTGAGATACTGCCACCATTTTATAAAAAACAAACTGCATACTGCATACCATGTCATACTAATAGGAAGGAAACTACCCAGGCCAATAATTATTCAAATATGGTGTGGTAAGTCAGACAAAAATCTTCACATCCATTTCTCTTTGAATATCTTGTTGAATATCACATGGTGTTGACGAATCGTTCTCCGTGTCAAGATGTATGATTGAGAGAGGGTGCATTTGTGCTGAAGAGGATTTCGTTTGGTCTTGCTTCTGTGACCATGTTTGGTAAAAAAAAGACACGTTAGACTCTAGTCACTCTCCCAGCCTCTAGACTGCAATGCACAGCACCGCAGAGACGGAGAAAGCTGGAATCAGTCAGGACACATTAGTCCAGTCACTCCCCATTTTCCTCTTTTCTAAAAAGCCCTAAATGAACACATCCAGTGTTCACATATCCCCGCGCCTGTGCTCACAAGTACAGGAATTTTGTGAACCTCATCTAATTTCGCAAGTGTCATGTGTTTATAAGTGCATGTGTTTTTTATTAATGCCTACAACACACTATGACCGTTGCTGTGATTTTGGCCGTCCCAGAAAAAAATGTCAATATTGGAGAGAAATCACTCAAATTTTACCTTGAGTTGGGTACTGAAAGACCAGTAATTTATAAAAGACTGTCCCTAAATATGAGAGGGTAAATCGCTATGGTCGCCTGGAACTCGTGTAGTGTATTGCAGTTATACGTTCATTTTATGAGCTTGGGAAATCTGACCATAAAAAATAAAAATAAAAATAAATTTAACATATCAAGGTATTGACTATTTTAAAATATCACCATTACTTCTTTGGTTGTTTCAGATGACTTTACATCATTATACTTTCTATATCATATTCCAAAACTGGACAGCTGGAAGAGGACATGGAACATTGTGTACTCCTGTGGGTACGTATATATGCAGTACAGTAGGAAAAGCTAGTGATTCCATTTGTTTAACTGTTAAGCCTGTTTATCAGTGACAAGCCACACCCAAAAATCACATCACCAACATACAGTAGGTTTAGAGATGTTTTATACAAAATGCAGCTGGCTAGAAAAAAAAGCATTTAGGTTAGAAAAATGGCCATTCACATAGAAACTATAGTAAAACAGTTTCAGACATTGCGCTGGAAATATAACAGCTCTGACAGTTGTTAAATTAGACGAACCTGTCAAAAAGTCTACACGATCAAATTTCTCATCTTCTGCCTATATCACACTTTAATACAAAAGTCTCTCTTTTAATGTAACACATTACAGTACTGTCAAGTAAATCTCCCCTTCCAGATCTACTGGTAAAGTAGAAGTAGCTCTTCACAACAGTTAGTATGATTTAGTTTTCTGATGGAGACAGTCGCATTGTTCCTTTCACATGCAATGATTAAAGGAACAACATGACAAATAAAGCAAAAATAAAATCAAATAAAACCTGTTTATTTGTATTTGATGGTTGTCCTGGGGGACATCACATGTACATTTCCCTAGTTAGCGGTTTGACCTATGGCACATTATATTTCACTTATTATGACATTCATTTAACTTGAACAGTAAAGACATTTGAGAAATGTGCAATGCCAAAGTTGCAAAGTTTTAAATTTCTGTTTCACCAGCATAACCTCAATCACAACCAGTACTGCTTATGAAGTTTATCCAGGACAACCCTCCTGTTTTTAACGTAGGTCACATGCAGAAGTCAAAAAGTCCTTCCGTCGTCTGTGCAACAAAGGACATGCCACAACACTGAAACATTTCACAGTTCATACTCATGCATGTGGGCACCACTGTACCAAGTAAACACACACACACAAAAAAAATGTATGTATGTTTTTTTTCTTGCTAAAACAAGTGTGCATAAGATGCATTTGTGCACATAGAATTAGTTTACAATATGTAGCTTTGAAACTAAATTCCTGCACCATATTGCTTTAGATCGGCAGAGAAAGGGAGGAATAAGTCCTTATTCCCATCCAGTTTCTAAGCATGCAGGAAAACGCCACGTATAAAGTCACCTGTAATAGAGTGCTTTCAACTTTTACATTTTGGTCCCCATTGGACAAATACAAATGTCGTTAGAATTGATTAATCACTGAGAAATTTGCTGTAATTTTTACACATTTC
The DNA here is from genome assembly GCF_018555375.3 of Anguilla rostrata. Lineage (NCBI taxonomy): Eukaryota > Metazoa > Chordata > Actinopteri > Anguilliformes > Anguillidae > Anguilla > Anguilla rostrata. The sequence goes on from NC_057934.1 coordinate 65,533,494, forward strand.
CAGTATAAATTCAGGATAAACCACGTATATCAATGATAATAAAGTACCCCATACAAAAAAAGAACTAAACAAAAAAACCCCCCAGTATTAATAATCAGCACTCAGGCCACCTGTTTGACTATGGCAAGTGTATCTGGTGCTTGTGCAGTCCTGATTTAATTTAATATTGGCAGCAGGACCAGACTCCCATGCATAAGTTCGATACTTCTGATTCATTTTACTATTTCATATTAAGCACCTGAATGCGTCTTAACCTCAGTTTCACCGAAAATGAGCAAAACCCTTCCTTTTCAGAAAATGGCACAGCATTCTCAAGCTCTCCTGAAACTGTGTGGAGTAAAAGTAGTAACTCGGGCATTCATCTCCCATCTTCAGCAGAGCACGCCCATTTCCACCCATTTGCACTGGTGACTTTCCTCTAGCCTGGCTGTAAACAGCACATGCCCATAGCAGGCCTCTGGATGGGGTTCCTCTTTCTTCTTACTGGCAAAAAAAAAAACCCGGCCTTCAAAACCGTCAAAAAAGACCTTACTGGCAGAGTCCTTCACAGCATACTTGTTTGGAAAACAGTGAAACCTACAAACCATTAACCGCAATAATGAAATCACGGCTTATAAAATACATGTTAATCTCCGCTTGCCTGAATACAAGCTTCTGCTTGTGTCAAGGCACAAGGGGCAGGGTTTAGAGGTTCACTTAACTCAACCCCTACAAATAACGGCCTCGGGGAAATCCTGTTGAGTCTTACAACTTCACTGAGAGTTGAAAGAAGAGCGAATACTGCAGAAATTACACGTTCATCAGATATCCAAGTTCTGCTCAATAACGAACATAATCATCAGTAATCTAGTCGTCCGAATGGAAGTCCATCACAACGATGATTAAAACGGAGTTATCAAACATCTGCAACAACACCCACGTTTCCTACCATTAATTAGAAGTAAACAAAAAATATGCTAACAAAATATGTATATCACACAGCTGGTCCCTATGGCAAATCCACTTCGGATCCAGGAAGGAAGACTGAGAAGCACCTTGTGATGTTCAAGACACCAACATCACTTTTTTTGTTTTTTTTGGGGGGGGGGGGGGTGTAAACTAACATCCCTGAAAAGGAGTTAAGGGTAATTCACCATAGCAGTTCAATTTGATTCTCCTTCAATCTCCTCTGACCTTTCCCCATTAAATGAATGGGACTTTCCGTTTTCCTGTCACTGAAAATGAACATCCAGCAGAGAAATCCCATTCAATTTCTCTCTCTGTCGGGTGCAAGCACATCTCACTGTGTATTTCTGGTGGAAATGCCAAGCTTGTAACTGTAAGGAATGTGTGCAAAAAAATTCTTAAAAGAACAACCACCAAGTGTCTCATTATCAGAAATGATTCTTCTGAAAGGTTTCAGATATGCAGTAAAGGGCAGGTACATTCACACATATGAAAGCAGTTACCTTTTTTCCTTTCGTGAATGAAATGAAGTGACTTGAACCAAGGCAAATGAAATGCCAAACACTTTTTTTTTAAGGACATGAAGTATGCCCCTCCAACACGTAACTTGGTGGATGGCATACCTGCCATTCCTAATAAAAGGGGATGCAAAGTAGCAGGTGATTCCTAATGCCTTAAAGTGAACGGACCTGGATTCCACTGGACCGTTCTAGAACACACGACAGTTCTGAAGACATGCCAGCGGCTCCTGATTATGAATCAGAGGAATTGGGGGGGGGGGGGCAGCAGAACTGCCCCGGCTCCATAAAACTCCACTGCATCACGCTGCATCGGAATATCTGTCAGACCTCACCACACACATTCTCCCATTTCTCCACAGCTCCTTGATCTTTCTGCCCAGGGTTCCAGTCACAACCGGCTTGCTCCCTTGGCTCAGGTGTGCAGCAGGGGCCGGGGGTTCAGGTAAAGGAGGGCTGGCTGTGCTGTGAGCGTCTGACTGGCAGACACTAGGAGCTTTTCAAATGCAGGGGTCAAGGCATCTGTACAAGAGGCACCCAGGAGCCTGTGGAGCAGCATACTGAGTAGCTAAGGTCCTTCTGTTATAAGCAGCAGGGAGAGTGGCTAAGGTCCTTGTGTTGTAAGCAGTAGGAAGCTCTCTCTCAAGAGTGCTGCTTTACTCAGGGGAAAGGATCTGAGAGGGTTGGGTAATACTGTAAGTAGGCAGGGGTGTGGGGGTGGGTGAGGGTCTTGAGTGAAAGGCGGCTTGAAGGTGTTGAGTAAAAGGTGTGGAGTGAAGGTGTTGAGTAAAAGGTGTGGAGTAAAGGTGTTAAACGAAAGACGTTGATTAAAGGTGTTGAGTAAAAGCTGCTGAGTGAAGGTGCTGAGTGAAAGCGTTGAGCAAAAGGTGCTGATTGAAGGTGTTGAGTACAAAGGTGCTGATTGAAGGTGTTGATCAGGCTTTCAAGGGATATAACTTGGAGCAAAACGGCTGGGATGGGCCATCTTAGCATCATCATCCATCTGAAATGATTTGGCCTTGAGAAAGCAGGCTAGTACGCAGCCCATGCAGTACCTCCCACCGTCTCCATCCACAGCGACCAGGGGAACAGATCACAGGCGCACTCGTGGAGGAGGGAATGTGGGGTTGGCACACTGTTTGAGCAGCGGTCTGGAGGCGATCACACCTCTGCAGAGACAGACAGGAAGGGCCCCGGTGGCGCCCCCTGCCCCTCAGTCCGCGTGGCTGTTGCCGTGAGATTTGGGGAGGTCGTTCTGCTTCTCCGGGCAGCTGCCCCCGGCTCTCCCCAGCGCCCGGCCCAGGACCTTGTACAAGCCCCTGGAGATTCTGTACATCCAGATGAGGTTCAGGACGTCCAGGCTGACGCTGGAGAGGATCCAGGCCACCTGCGGGCCGGCTCCCAGCCGGGTGAAGGCGGGGGTCCCGAAAGTGGCCGCTACCTTGGAGTAGTAGGAGGGGATCACGGCGATCCGCACCAGGAAGAACACCACCGTCATGGCAACCCCGTTGGCCACCACCAGGCTGCCCGTGCGCGGGTAAGAGAGGGCCTCAAAAAACCACCTGAGAAATTGGAGAGATTTCAGTTTCTTTTTTTCAGATATAATAGACAGAAATAAGGAAGGAGAAAGAGGCATATTGCAGAAAGGAGAGGGCAAGGGAGCATGCATGTACACACACTTACAACTGAAAACAATGCACAGTTCAGGGGCAGCCACGAGGAGGCAGAGATAACCTCTCTCTGAAAGGTTCTCTTTGGACCAGAGATACAGAAAAGGAGGAGGGAGGAAAGAACATGAAGAAAGCAAAGGCAGCATAAGGACTTGCCTCTGGTTGACAAATGGGGTGGACAGCTCCGAAATGAGACGAAAATTGGCGAAATAGGGCAGCACTCCCCGACTCTGTAATACACACACACAACACACACACACACACACAAACACAGACAAATCAAACTAGCCCAGCGCTGAAAACATATATTCAGTTCAGTAGATGACCTTTCAGGGTTTCTTATACCAAAATAAGTAGTAAGTACACTTGTAGCAGTGATCACTATAGCGAACTTATTTTACAGAACATGTCAACATTGTGAATGACACATAAGAATTGTATCTAAACACACGGCCATACGGAGAAAAAATATTTATTCATCTATGCACACGAAATCCCCCTTTTCGCATAAATACCAGGGCCGCCACTTCCTTCGTGTTTATCGCTAAGCCTTTCGGGTCAGGGTTACAGTGAACGGCTCACCAGGACGAATCCATAAGCGTAGAGCGCCGCCAAGTGGTGACAGACGAAAAAGCCGTCTCCCATGGTGCTCCAGTGGCAGGCCAGTAGCAGGAGATCTGTGTGACACGGTGAGAGGGGAGAGAAATGAACCCTGCATTACTGCGTGGAGTCACCGCTCAGCAAAACCCGCTATATTGCTGTTGAGAGGAGCAAACTGCCGGTTAAATTGCTCTGTGGTGCCCCCCCTCCCGACACCTCTGAAAATGACTTTTACAACCAAAAAAAATCCGAGGTCTCCATTTTCAAAAGCTTCTACACAAAGCCAGCACAGCCACAAAGTGCTCAAACGTGCACTTACCTCCCGGTATCTCTTCTGAATACATATTTAAAATTTTTTCAATGTTTAATATAATGCGCTAGCGATAGGACACGGCGACTCACCGTAGAGGAGGTAGCCACAGGTTATAGCCACATTGAGCTTAACGAGGCTGGGGTCCCCCCTGCAGAACAACACACTGGTTACTGAAGTAAAAATGCTTCGAGTGAAATCAACGATCTGCGCGACTGTATTTCTTCTGCACTGCGGGGAAAAGAAATTCTAAAATGTGAGATCACTGAAATTATGATGTTTACGAAACATTTTCCTTCTCTTGACAAATAGGAATTCTACATTTCAGACTTTATATATTTGGCCAGTATAAATGAGATCAAGAACATGAAAAACACAGACTCTGTACTTGATTGATAAATCCTCTCCATCAGCTAGCATACCTTACAATTGTTCTACATTTCAAACGAATGGAGGTTTAATAGCATTCATTTAGTCATATTTGAATTGTACAGGGTTGAAAGACTTTTAGATAAGGATGAGAATATGTAATTGCACACACACACACACATATATATATATAAACCAACGCACTACAGAGTATTAATAACATGTCCTACGCCTTGCGCAGCCACAGATACGTACCAATGAGAACAATATGTTCTAACTTAAAGGCATTATATTTAGCCTTTAAGTCAGAACATTATGTTCTGACTTAAAGGCTAAACGAGGCTGGCACTGATTGCTGCTTGTGTTTAGACACACCCTGTATATTATCAAGCGCAGTCAATAAGGCGTTAAATTAACCAATGTGAGTACCTGACAACCACTAACGGTCAAATAAAGTAATGTTAACGTGGGGATGCTAAGCTGTCAGGCAGAGGGGCAAGGTTTTGTGCCCTAACACCCCTGCCAGTGGCAGGACGGGTGGGGTTTATACAATCTGCCTGGATCTCAGTTTGTCTGCTCCTGGCCATGAAAAAAAAAAAGACAGAGATTCGGATGATTGCTCGGCGAAATGATTGTCTTTGAGACAAAGGAGAAATGATTTTTGTTTTAGGGCTCATGTTGCAGCTGTTAAGGGTATCAGTGGTATATATTCTACCAAATGGCACTCTAGTTAATTATTTAAAAGCACAGCAGTGCCAGTGTGTCTTTCATTCTTCGCAGAATTATGAAGCCATCAGATAACAAAGAATGTTTATCCCACACTTAATGTGAAAAATTTACCAAATCAATCAGCAAAAAAATGTGAGAGAGAAAGGGAATAAATATGTAAAAAGAAAAGAGACAACAGAAAAAAGTCCACTGAACAGAAGGAGGGGAGGACAGTGCTTTTTTTTTTTTAACTGGCTGAGAAAACAAAAAAAAATGAGACAGGTAAATAGAACTAAAGAGAAAATCTAGCGACAGATTACAGTAGGAGGAAGAGAAGCGAAAGTACAAAAGAAGCAAATGAAAGCAAAAAAGAAACAGCCAGCTGGAACTCCACAAAGGCTTGGGAGTGCTATGAGGCAGGGTGAACAGACAGAAAAGAGGAAGAGAGAAAGAGAGAGAGAAAAAGAGAGAAAGAGGGGATTTTCTTTCTCTGCTCCCTCCATTAGATATGCTGGCCGAGGGAGACAAAGGAAGTGAGAGAGCTGGGGTATTGATCAGACTGAGAGTAGGGCGTGGTGTGTGTGCGTGCGTGTGTGAGTGTGTGCGTGCGTGTGTGTGTGTGTGTGAGTGTGAGTGTGTGCATGCGTGTGTGTGAGTGTGTGTGTGTGTGTGTGTGAGTGAGTGAGTCTGTGAGTGTGTGTGTGTGTATGTGTGTGTGTGGGGAGGGGTGTGCCACATGGCAAGGACCCAGGCTAGGGACTACACTGCACTGCTGTTGCTCACCATGAAAAGAATGGAGCCTTGTTTGGCAGGAGAGAAGGAGAGGGTGAGACAGAGATAGAGGAAAGTAGGAGAGAGAAGAAGAGAGGTAGAGAGAGAAAGAGAGAGGGACAGAATAAAGAAGAGAGCCATGCTCTAGTTTCTATCTCAGGGTAATGTGGAGAGTGGTAACAGAAAGAATGGGAGAGAAGGGTGGTGTAGAGGGAATGGATGGTGTAGAGGAAGTGTGTGGTACAGAGGGGTTGGGTGATGTAGAGGAAGTGGGTGATGTAGAGGGGGGTGGGTGATGCAGAGGAAGTGGGTGATGTAGAGGGGGGTGGGTGATGTAGAGAAAGTGGGTGATGTAGAGGGGGGTGGGTGATGCAGAGGAAGTGGGTGATGTAGAGGGGGGTGGGTGATGCAGAGGAAGTGGGTGATGTAGAGGGAGTGGTTGACATAAAGAGAGTGGTTGATGTGAAAGCAGCTGTGGAAGAGAGAAGTTAAACTTACTCCATTTGTTTCTCTCAACAGGGAAAAATGACAGAAGAGAAACAGCAGGCGATGATTCCGCCAAGACAATGCACCACCTCCCGCACTGGCGTTGCTTCAGCGCCATTACATCATCATTACATCATCGCTATAATGAGCCCCGACACAGCAGCTGACAGACAGAATTAATCACCAGGCCACAGCAGAGAGTGCCTTCTTTCTCGCTCTCTTACCAGACCGGGTCGGCGTTGACCGCGTCATCAAACCACAGGATGTAGAGACAGAAGAGTCCCACTATCAGCGCATGGACGGTGGACACGAACCTATAAACAAGAAACACAAGTAATAGCCCACTTTCACCGGGCAGCTGGATCCAGGCTGCGCTGGCGTAGATGATAGATCACTTCCACAGTTCTCCACTATCACTTTGTCAAGTTGACCCAGGTCAGCTCGGCTGGCCTATTTTTCGAGAGAGTCGGCACGTTATATTGCTTCACTCAGCCCTGGCATTAAGGTCACGCTAACATGTTAAACAAGCAGTGGTTGTTTTTGGACTGAAACGCCCTGGCCTGCATTGTTATCCTTTTCGGTTGAAGAGCACAGCTTCTGCTGCCAGAGTCGAAACCCGTTAACCGCGGCTGTTGGGATATTAAAAACCAAATATTTTCGTACGATGATGCATATTCCTTGCTTACGTTTCCTGATAAAGGGCACGGATCATTAAGACGAACTAAATCCACGTAATGTAATCGGACGCGATGTGAACCAGCGCAGCGCCCACTCCAGATCCACATACACAGATAATGAGGCAGGACCTTAATGTGGAAATATAAAGGAGGAGGAGACGTCAGGGAGCCATACAGAAACAACAAGAGAACTCCCCGCAACGTGTGCAGAGCCCCGAATGGAAGACAAACCTTCCAGTCAGATTTGCCACCTGCATTTCCCTTCACGCAGGACGGCAGTTGGACCACAAGTATGTCAAAGAGTTTGAAAAGGGGACAGTAATCCCCGTTATTTTCCGAATTCCCGGCGCGCGTGTGAATTCACGTGTGTGAATAACAGCTGTGGCGCGGTATGGTCGTAGAAAACCGTCAGAGGTAGACGGCCAACCGCAAATAAAGTTTGTGTGGTTACTTCCATTCGGGTAGACATCGGTATTCAGCGCGATACCATTTCGCTACAGCCGCAGCTGTGGGAAGCATCGTGGAGACGCAATCCTTCGAAAGGGCCAGCCAGCGCCAGTTCTGGCGGCGTTGTCAGCAAGCGGTAATAAAAGTTGGCGAGACAGCCAATAGATTTTGCATTGGTGCACCATTTGCCATCTGCATCACCTGGTGCCGTGGCATCAGTCACTGCTAAGACCGAATGAAAACTGGAGTGAAATACTGATTGGAAATCCTTCCCTTTCTGCATGTCACTGAATGCTCCACAGGATATGATGTCACGGATAAGCTTAGGAAAATGCACAGCACGGTGTATAGGGGCTTCTCCTCGTTAGAGCTTGGCAGTACACAAACACGGGCAGTTCAGGAATTGTGAATCTGCCAGCATTTTCTACTAGGCTGAACGTTTGTACGGACGTCAATTTTCTGTACAAATTTTCTGACCTTGATTAACTGAATACAATCCATACCTTGCATTGCCATTCATTTTAATTTGCTTATATTCAATTTAAATAAGGTGAATTCAAATTATGCTTCATGCAAACGCAGCACATAACTCTTAGTAATAACCTCTACTTTTAACATTTTGCGGTTACATTTTACACTCGAAAGTTCAAACGTTCTCAGTCAGTAATCTCTTGGATCTCCAGCGAGACAAAGACCCAGCCGCACCGCACGCAGTGCATGGCTGGACTTCTGGTCTCGGCACAAAGGCTTCCGGAACTGACTGTTCTTTACCCTTACGCTCATGAATACCCATGAGCCGTCAGGTTTGGCTCGTATGTGTTTCTGAATGATTTACAGACGTAACGATTCTACAGGAATAGATGGCAATTAGAGCCAAACACGTCGTGGTCACACCCCTCATGTGAATATACATGAGCACCTATATTCACTGGAACGATAGCAGCAGCAGACCAAGCAGACCAACGCTTCCAGCACCAAGAACTGAGTCCATCTCATGAATGGGCAAGTATCTCTCGTACACTTGGCAATAGTACGGAAATTGTTGACATAAAGGGTGTCATTTATTAATTTCTAGTTTTTAAAATATAAAATACCTCTGCCATCAACAGCAGTTGGAACATGTACTGGTATTCATTAACAGCTCTTGTGTCATGTCCTGTAGGGCTCACCGCAGTAACTCGTACTGTTACGGCGACATTGTAAATGTGCAGCCCCGATGCGATGGATTGGCGGCCTTGTCCAGGGTGTATTGCTGCCTCTCGCCCAGTGCATGCTGGGATAGGCTTCAGCACCCCCCCTCCCCCCCCGCCCACGATAAGCGGGTATAGATAACGCATGGACGGACGTAAATGTGCATCCAAGGCAAACACCTGGATTAGCTATATGTACTAAACTGAAGTAGCTATCACTCAAGATTACAACCAGCGTTTAATCCTGAAGAGAGCGATGACAGACCAGCCCTCTACCTGGAAGTCCGTATGAGCGGCCTACCTGGAGTTCCACTCTGTGTGCTTGCCTGGGGCCAGGCAGCTGAATCCGGGGGCCAGGGCAGGGGAGAGGCGGGGGCTCACCACGGTGAGGAGCAGCTGGAACCCTGCAAAACTCCCGGCCACCACACCCCACTCTCTCATCTCCATCGCCACACACCTGAGAGGGAAAAGCAGGGAGACTGGGTGAGAGAGCGAGTAGGGGGGGGAAGAGAGAGAGAGAGAGAGAGAGAGAGAGAGAGAAGGGACTGGAGGGCGAGTGCCAGGGAAGGCGATAGAGCATGGAGAAACTTTTAAACAAATTGTCAACAAAAAAATGAGAAAGGAGGATCAGACATTTACTGTAGGGGTGGGTAGACTCTGGACATGCGATCAGACGTGACACACAACAGAGAAGCAGAAGAGAGGCCCTTCAACCAAACATATCTGTTGAAGAACTTGGAAGAAGGAAGCGAAAGAAAGAAGAGAAAGAGGAGGAAGAGAGACAAGAGCAGCACTGTGACAGATCCTGTGTCTGAGCAGCGGGGTCAATGTCCCTCAGCTCCCCAGCGAATCACTTCTGCAGTGTCACAGCAGGTGGCCTTAATGCCCCACTGCCCTAGGACAGGATTTCTATACTTAGAAAAGTTTTTTTTTTAAAACACACACACACACACAAACGTTACAAACAAATGGTGCCAAGAGAGGTACTGAACTGCAGTAGTAGCGTGTGCCCCACCAACAAGCCCCAAAAAAATGTCCCTGAAGGGAGATTAAAGGAAAGTGGATTCTGTATTCTTAATGTGCTTTGGAACAGTGCTTCTCCAGTCCCAGAGCTGTCCGTTATCTGCCCTCTGGCAGTTTGTATGAAACCTGCTACGATGACAAACACTATCGCAAACGCTACAGGATCCATCTTCCAGTATGGCGGGGTTTGTGCTGTTTGCATGTGCGAGATTGAAACGGTGCAGGGCCACAAACCTATGGTTAATTCCAGGGCCGTTTGAGAGGGTTTATCTCACCACAACCATGGCTATTAAGGCACAAGGTGTTTACTGAGGATTAGGGACTGATTAGGAGCTGAAGTTCGACAGTGTTGAACCGCTTTCACCTTATCTAAAAAATACCTTTTTTTTTTTTTTTTCAACCGAAACAATCACATTAACCTCTGTCCTACCTCCCACACAATGCCTGTGGATTAGTATAATTTGCATTCATACCTTTCTGTGCTTAAAATACTCGACTGATATGACTTTGCACTGGCCCTGGGCAATTATTTGTTCATTACATCCTCAGCAGAACCTTGATAGCTTTTCGAGTAAACCTGGGGCCTACAGACTATATTATTAATATTAATACTAATACTGATAATAATAATAATTATTATTATTAGTAGTAGTATTGTTGTTGTTGTTGTTGTTATTACTAATAATAATAATAGCAGAATTTTCTTTTCCTTGTCTCCTGAAATTAAAAGCTTACTAAAATGAAAACCACACCTGGTTAGAAGCATTTTGGACATAGTCTATTATTATATTCCTGTCTCAGTGCCTTCCAGAATCGACTGAAAAAGATCATGTGAAACCATTTACATTTATCTTCAACCACATATTTCAGACTGCAGTCATAAATTTCCACTGCTAATCATACGAGGCGAATTATCCTACCAAAACCGGTGAAATAATGTAGCTCGCGATTTACGCTAATTTTTTACACATAATTTTAAACACAGACTGCTGATGAATTAACTACAGGCTACATTAAATGCATCCATTCACACTGCAGTAGCATGCTCTGAATAAAAAAGGAAATAAAAAATATGGCAACCCGTACGACAAAAATCAGCTTGGTGTAGCTATGGTATAGGGTATAACCAACCAACACTATCCAGATTGACAAGTAGCCTATATTCGTGTTGAGTCGTGTCTATTCGACTAAGAAAATGTGAAATAACAAAAAAGGTTAATATTCAAGAAACAGCGAATCTCTTTACGGAAAACGGTTAGGTTAATTTTTAAAATTCAACACTAGCTAATATTACAGCAAATAGGTAATCTTCCTCCCAGACTTCTGCCCGTCTCGTTGATGCCAACACAATGAACAAGAATGCAGGGAGTTTCCGTAACACTTTTGTACGGACCACCAGTACTTCAAAAGAAATATACAAGCAAATCAATACACGCAGACAACTACCTTGAAACCGTCGCATATGCCTGTATCGGCCGGACACTTCTGCTAAGTCTTCGTACTTTCTTTGTGGTCTAGTAGGCACTTGAGTATTGACCTGAGATCTATTATTGTGTCGCTATGTATTAATCCTTCAACAGTAACTAAAGGCTACGGAATTTCTGGATAGCGTCATTTTATTGTCTTAATCCCTTAGACCCCTTGTAGATAGCCTCCAGTTTTTTTCCTTGTTCGTTTTGTCATGCTATTGACAGCTCATACGGACTGGTGACGTCAGCACGTCTCGACCATCCCACTTCTCAACTAACGCCCTTCCACGTAACCGCGCAGTCCCTCATGCAGAGCTCCCAATTTGAGCAGACTCAGCTGTACACTCCTGTCTGTTTTTCACAATGTTTAAGTGTATACCCAGATGAGCGTAGGGGAGAGTGCTGATCCTGTACCACGACTTAGTTCATCCAAGCCATTTTTTCTTACTTGTATTAACATAAAAGTAATACTAATAATGAAATAAATAAATAAATAAATAAATCCAAATCCAAATAATGAAGTATGGCAAAAAGCAAAGGCAACATTATAATGCATTATACATTATACATAAATACATTATAAAAGCAAATAAAATTTGATACCTAATTTACATTTGAAAAATATCTATTTTCAACATGATTATTCAGTGGTTTTAAGTGATTTAGGCCTGGCGGGGGTGGCCCATATGGAATCAGAAAACTCTATCAGAAGTGCTGCAAATTGGCTTACAGTGCTAAGCAAACATTCTTAATACTGTCAAAACAATTAACACCATTAATCATTTTTGTAACCCTATATGCTACAGTCCCCCTGCAGACTTCTGATTATGAAATTATGAAAAATGAAGCACAATATTGCTGTGCAGATTATTGTGCAATTTTGAACTTGTAGCCTACAAGATAACACTATGATATCCTAGTAAAGCTGCAATGCTATGGGTGAAATGTATTGATACTCACTACCTGCAAAAGTAAATATTTAGACTAAAAATTGGGGAATAAGTATTCAGTTGTTTTGGAGGTAAGTTGATGGGGTTGTGGAGACTTTGATGGAGACTTTGATTATAAACACAGGACGACAGCAAAACTAAAAAATCCTGCATAGTTTTCCCTTTTAATAGCCAATGAGATACCTTCAGGAGAAATTGTTTTGTCCATTAAAGATATTTAGAAAAAGTACGTTAAACTGTTTTAAAAAATGCAAGCAGAACATACAATGTTAACAAGAATAGCCTACATATTAACACGACATGAAAAGTGACAAATTGTGATGTTTACAAAAATTCCATGTGCAAGTTTTCTTAAGCATGTGTGACAAGGCTCGGTTTGCGGGAGGAATTCAGGGCAATTAGAGGACCACGCCTACAGGTTAAGTAGGCACACACCTGGATTATGTTACAAATAACCTGTCCCTACCAGGGTGGTCACGGCGTGTGACAGCATGTTTTTTCGAAAGGCAGTTTCTTAGCAGCCCCCAAGAATCCGTTGGTGGACTGAATTCAGAATTCTTGATTCAACTAATTAACTAATCGTGGTCTTCAATCAAAACTCTAAGAAGAATCAGGTGTCTCAGTGCTGGGCTAAAGCAAAAACCTGCAGCCACACCGGCCCTTTTCAGGATAAAATGGGACGCCCCAGCATTATATGGAAGCATTTTTCTTTTAACTGCAGTGATATTTAATCCCGGTCCTGGAGAACCAAGTCTGCTGGTTTTGGTTTTTACCGATTCAGACTAAAAAAATCCAGATGACGTGAGTTAGTGCACGCACCAATGTTAACACGTAGTCTATGGCACGCAAGGATAGCCTACCACTTAGGCTAGCTAAAATAACAAAACATTTCCAGATATCAATTTTCTTTCATAAGGAAATAAACGTCAAAAATGCATCAGATATTTATAAATTTAAAAAAAGACACCTTATCACGTTAATATTCTCTTATACCATAATATTTAAAAAAAAGATATATCATTTCTTTTTTTACATTCTCCTCCGTATGATTCAATTTGGTTAATTTCGGCGAGACTGGTAGCTACAATATCAGTGACAGCGTTTAAATGAAACTGGACATTTGCTGCTAGTCTAACCACTGAACCACTTGAAGATGTCATCAAAGACCGTATTTTAGGAAAGTTGGGAAAGAAATAAGAAATTCCGTTTTGGGCCGTATACGCGTTTAATTGGGAAGGCAGGCATACCATCCGACAAATTATACAGCACCGAGAATTTGGCACTTTTCGGGGCTTCCTACAAAAATAACCACAACGATCACAGACTCTCAGGAACATTAACGTCTGTTCCTTCTGACCTCACGCGCACTCACAATAAACCCCCAACCGTGGGTTTTTTTGCGTTTTTCTCCTTTTCCCTTCCGATTGTATCGCAAATGCTCCAGTCCCGCAGTCCATAAATCTCCCCCTTAGGACATTTAGCTACATCTTCCAATAACAAAACTTGATCAGAGTAGTCTGATGAAAGTAGCCAATTGCAGGATACTTGGATACAAAATGAACATACACGGAAGTGCACATTTTATGCTATTTCAACCAGTAGAACGTGTTTTTAAAAACTGGTCTTCGTCTTTTTTTGTGTGTGTGTGGAAGCTAGCTAGCTTGCTAACTAACAATTGACAAAAACTACTGCTTTTACAGCTGTATAATTGTAGTGGAAAGTTCATTTGTATTTCTGAAATACATTTTCTGTCATGCAATCCCTACATATTTTTTTCATTACTAGGGACAAGTATCGTTGCTGCACATTAGACCAGTGGGTTACATGGTAGGCACTAGAACAGTGGTCTCCAACCCTGGTCTTGGAGAGCTACAGGGTCTGCTGGTTTTTGTTTTCACCTTAAAATCAGCACCCAATTGAAACCCAAGACACCAGGTGAGTTGAGTTAACTGTGCAATCAACTGCTCTAACTGATTCATGAAGTGAAGAGTCACTGAAAACCAGCAGACGCTGTCGCTCTCCAGGACCTGGGTTGGAGACCACTGCACTAGAACTTTGGACTACTATTGCAGGCTTGAACCAGTCACAGGCTTGTTCTGCAGGTGGGTGCTTTTTCCTTTTGTAAACAACGTTATACACAGAATACTAATTTATTAAAGCCAGCCATTCAAAAATTGAGGGCTTCACTTATCTGCTTCATCTCATGCTTCATGTGCCCCAGTGGCCTAATGGATAAGGCACTGGCCTCCTAAGCCAGGGATTGTGGGTTCGAGTCCCATCTGGGGTGGAATGTCCTGTTTCTTTGCATGTCTGGTGTGAGCAATGATGTGTGATGCATGCTCAGCATGTGTTTGGCGTCCTTTGGGACTGCCATGACTTTGTTAAAAGTGAGTGACCACGAATTAAGTCAATATGCTTGTTGAACTACAGACAGGCTATATAACAATAGGCTACACATGCCAGCTTTGGTCTTAAAGGGGTGTAGTCGAGTCATTGTATTTGCTTAGCGTGAATACTAGCGATGTCAGCAGTCCCTGCTTATCTTTATCGTTCCTCCCGGTTGTCCAGCTCCAAATTCAATCCCATTCATTTTTTTAAAGCAGAAACTAGAGTTATGTTAGCTGTAAATAGAGGAACTAACTTACCTAAAGCTTTATTTTTCTGAAGCTTTAGGTAAGTTAGCCGTACTTTCCATTGATGATGGAGCATTTGTAAGGTCAACTGATGTCAAGTCATAATAGAGCATTTGTAAGCACATTATGAAAATGATAGAACTTTAAAGTGTTGCAAATTGCAACATGTTATACATACTGTAGAGTCTTATAAATATCATTTTGGGGCGCCGTGGAAGTGCCTTGGGTCTGAAAAGTTTGGGAACCACTAATTTAGACATTCTGGCTTTTGGCATTTTGACCAAATTTAGCATTAGCTACCTAATGCTAATGGTACCTGCTGTCACTGACTTAGTCAATAGAATGAATGTAACGTTAGCCAAGAAGGCACCAATATGAAACATCAAAATCTACGTCGCGATTCAGTCCAATAGGTACCAGTCATATGGGAACCAATGCTGTAGTGTGACTGAGTTTTCAGTACCCAGCCCTGTTCATGACTCTGACAGTGACGTGAGCACAAGGTAGGCCCTAAAGCCTTGGACTACTATTGCAGGCTTTGGCCAGCCACAGGCTTGATCTGAAGTCCTACAGGTGGATACTATTTTCACAAAAGTACCCACCTTTAGGCCCACCTGTACTCACCTGTAGGCCTGCAGAACAAGCCTACAGGTGGGTACAAGTGGGCCTACAGGTGGGTACATTTTGTCAAGAACGTTACACACAGCAATCAAAATGCTCAAGTGTACAGACCATACAATCCTACAATCAATTTATGAATCTTTCAAGGGTTGATAATGTAACTGGAACTTTTTAGGATTCATAGCATGACCAGAATGCAAGTGGGCCTAAACATTGTAAGAGAGCAACATAGCAGAGTGGCGCAGCGGAAGCGTGCTGGGCCCATAACCCAGAGGTCGATGGATCGAAACCATCCTCTGCTATGTTTAACGGTCGTTCTTTATTTAATCACCTTGAAAAACAGTGCTAATTTGCTGTTTTCAATCATTCAAAAACTGACCTTTTAACCAAAAAAAGTTGCTTCTCTTCTCTGCTTCCTCTCATGCATCATGTGCCCCAGTGGCCTAATGGATAAGGCACTAGCCTCCTAAGCCAGGGATTGTGGGTTCGAGTCCCATCTGGGGTGTAATGTTAGCCTAGTCCTTGCATCTCAGATTTGAGTGACAGAAGAGCAAATTATCAAAGATGCGTGCTCCCGATGTGTTTGGTGTTCTTTGGGACTGTCATACCTTTGTTAAAAAAGACTGACCATGAATCAAGTCAAACATTATGTTGAACTACAGACATGTTTCCTGTTCTGAAATTTTCGGTAAGTTAGCCACACTTTCCATTGATAATGAAGCATTTGTTAGGTCAGCTGATGTCAAGTCACAATAGAGCATTTGTAAGCTGATTGTGTGAATATTAGAGCTTTAAGGTGTTGCAAATTGAAACACATGCACATACTGTAGATTCTTTGCAATGTAATCTTGTGGAATTATGGTGTAGCAGAGTGGCGTTTGACTTGCATTGTCTAGTAGCCAAAGATGGTCAGATGGAATACAAACCATCACCCTGCTATGCTTTAATCGCTTTGCCATGTTTTTGTTCCTACACCCTGTCATTACTCAGACAGTGCTGAGCAAGGTAGGCCTAAACTGCTACTATCTGGGCTTTGCAGCTACAGGGTTTTCACAGCCCTTGCAATAGCTATTATTGTCAACAACTATACACAAGTAATCAAATGCCAAGGTACGGACCAACAATACATCACTAAACTTAAGGTATAATGAACTGCACTTTGGGTGACCAAATGTCAATGTGAGAGATCGCATGCGAAGTGCGGCCCTACAGGTTTGACAACCACGCTGTTAGTGTTATCACGAACAGTGCATGACCAAATTAAACCTAAGTGAGATAGCAAGACCTAAATCATTGACTACTATTACTGCTTGGGCCAGCCACAGGCTTGATCTGCAGGCCTACAGGTGGGTACTATTTTCACAAAAATACCCACCTTAGGCCACCTCTTACTCACCTGTAGGCCTGCAGAACAGCTCGTGTACAGGCAAGGTGGGTAATTTGTCAACAACGTTACACACAGCAATCAAAATGCTCAAGTGTACAGACCATACAATACCTACAATCAATTATGAATCTTTAAGGGTTGATAATGTAACTGGAACTTTTAGGATTCATAGCATGACCAGAAGCATGGGCCTAAACATGTAGAGGATAGCAGAGTGGCGCAGCGGAAGCGTGCTGGGCCCATAACCCAGAGGTCGATGGATCGAAACCATCCTCTGCTATGTTTAACTGCGTTCTTATTAACGCCTTGAAAAACAGTGCTAATTGTATTCAACCATCAAAACCTGTTTAGCCGTGATACACAAGGTAGGCCCTAAATCCATTGGTGACTATCTGACTGGCTTGGGCCAGCCACAGGCTTGTTCTCAGGCCTACAGTGGGTACTATTAATTCCTTTTGGTCACAACGTGTAACTCACCGTAGCTCAGCAAGTGCCTACAGAGTGGTAACATTTGATACCAGTTAAACACCTTAAATGCTCAAGTGCAAATCTCACTATCAATTGACATCTTTCAAGGTTGAATATGAAACTGAAACTTTCAGGATACATACAAAAAGTATAGGCACTAGACTCCGGAATGCAAGTGGGTCTACACAATGTAGCAGAGTGGCGCAGCGGAAGCGTGCTGGGCCCATAACCCAGAGGTCGATGGATCGAAACCATCCTCTGCTATGTTTAACTGTTGTGCTTTATTCAATCACCTAGAAAAACACTGCTAATTGTATCCAACCATTCAAAACCTGAATTTGTGACATGAGCACAAGGTAGGCCCTAAATCATTGGACTACTATTACTGGCTTGGGCCAGCCACAGGCTTGATCTGCAGGCCTACAGGTGGGTACTATTTTCACAAAAATACCCACCTCTAGGCGCACCTCTACTCACCTGTAGGCCTGCAGAACAAGCCTACAGGTGGGTACAAGTGGGCCTACAGGTGGGTACATTTGTCAACAACGTTACACACAGCAATCAAAATGCTCAAGTGTACAGACCATACAATCCTACAATCAATTTATGAATCTTTCAAGGGTTGATAATGTAACTGAACTTTTAGGATTCATAGCATGACCGAATGCAAGTGGGCCTAAACATTGTAAAGAGCAACATAGCAAGTGGCGCAGCGAAGCGTGCTGGGCCCATACCCAGAGGTCGATGGATCGAAACCATCCTCTGCTATGTTTAACGGTCGTTCTTTTATCACCTTGAAAAACAGTGCTAATTTGCTGTTTTCAACCATTAAACGATTTACCAAAAAAAGTTGCTTCTCTTCGTTCCTCTCAGACTGGCCCCAGCCTAATGATAACATCTCTAAGCCAGGATTGTGGGTTCGAGCCATCGGGGTGATGTTAGCCAGTCCTTGCATCTCAGATGAGTAACAAGTGCAGAAAAGCAATTATCAAGATGCTGCTCCCATGTGTTTGTGTTCTGGACTTCACCTTGTTAAAGACTGCCATGAACAAGCAACATATGTTGCACAGACATGTTCGTCGAAATTCGGTAAGTTAGCCACACTTTCCATTGATAATAAGTTGTTAGGTAGCTGATGTCAATCACAAAGAGACTTAAACATTTGACAGCATGGGTAGCAGAGTGGCGCAGCGAAGCTGCTGGGCCCATAACCCAAGGTCGATGGACGAAACCTCCTCTGCTATGTTTAACTTTGACCATGTTTTGTTACCCAGCCCTGTCATACTCAGACAGGCCGTGAGTACAGTAGGCCCTAAATCCTTGGCCACTACTGCTGGCTTGGCCAGCCACAGGCTTGTTCTACAGGCCTGCAGATGGGTACTATTTTCCTTTTGTCAACAACGTTACACACAGCAATCAAAATGCTCAAGTGTACAGACCATACAAACCTACAATCAACTTATGAATCTTTCAAGGGTTGATAATGAAACTGCAATTTTCAGGATTCATAGCATGACCGAATGCAAGTGGTCTACACAATGTAGCAGAGTGGCGCAGCGGAAGCGTGCTGGGCCCATAACCCAGAGGTCGATGGATCGAAACCATCCTCTGCTATGTTAACTGTTGTGCTTTATTCAATCACCTAGAAAAACATGCTAATTGTATCCAACCATTCAAACCTGAATTTGTGACATGAGCACAAGGTAGGCCCTAAATCATTGGACTACTATTACTGGCTTGGGCCAGCCACAGGCTTGATCTGCAGGCCTACAGGTGGGTACTATTTTCACAAAAATACCCACCTCTAGGCGCACCTCTACTCACCTGTAGGCCTGCAGAACAAGCCTACAGGTGGGTACAAGTGGGCCTACAGGTGGGTACATTTGTCAACAACGTTACACACAGCAATCAAAATGCTCAAGTGTACAGACCATACAATCCTACAATCAATTTATGAATCTTTCAAGGGTTGATAATGTAACTGGAACTTTTTAGGATTCATAGCATGACCAGAATGCAAGTGGGCCTAAACATCGTAAGAGAGCAACATAGCAGAGTGGCGCAGCGGAAGCATGCTGGGCCCATAACCCAGAGGTCGATGGATCGAAAGCATCCTCTGCTATGTTTAACTGTTGTGCTTTATTCAATCACCTTGAAAAACAGTGCTAATTGTATCCAACCATTCAAAACCTGAATTTGTGACATGAGCACAAGGTAGGCCCTAATGCAGTGGCAGCTACGTACTGCTGGGCCACCAAGGCTGATGAGGCCCTCGTGGTACATTACAATTACCCACCTCTGGCCACTCGACTCACGTAGGCCAAACTGCCTACGGGTGGGTACAAGTTGTCTACAGGTGGGTACATTTTCTGTAACAACGTTACACACAGCAATCAAAATGCTCAAGTGTACAGACCATACAACCTACAATCAACTTATGAATCTTTCAAGGGTTGATAATGAAACTGCAACTTTTAGGATTCATAGCATGACCAGAATGCAAGTGGGCTAACTTACACAATGTAGCAGAGTGGCGCAGCGGAAGCATGCTGGGCCCATAACCCAGAGGTCGATGGATCGAAAGCATCCTCTGCTATGTTTAACTGTTGTGCTTTATTCAATCACCTTGAAAAACAGTGCTAATTGTATCCAACATTTCAAAACCTCAATTTGTGACATGAGCACAAGGTAGGCCCTAAATCATTGGACTACTATTACTGGCTTGGGCCAGCCACAGGCTTGATCTGCAGGCCTACAGGTGGGTACTATTTTCACAAAAATACCCACCTCTAGGCGCACCTCTACTCACCTGTAGGCCTGCAGAACAAGCCTACAGGTGGGTACAAGTGGGCCTACAGGTGGGTACATTTGTCAACAACGTTACACACAGCAATCAAAATGCTCAAGTGTACAGACCATACAATCCTACAATCAATTTATGAATCTTTCAAGGGTTGATAATGTAACTGGAACTTTTTAGGATTCATAGCATGACCAGAATGCAAGTGGGTCTACACAATGTAGCAGAGTGGCGCAGCGGAAGCGTGCTGGGCCCATAACCCAGAGGTCGATGGATCGAAACCATCCTCTGCTATGTTTAACGGTCGTTCTTTATTTAATCACCTTGAAAAACAGTGCTAATTTGCTGTTTTCAACCATTCAAAAACTGACTTTTTAACCAAAAAAAGTTGCTTCTCTTCTCTGCTTCCTCTCATGCATCATGTGCCCCAGTGGCCTAATGGATAAGGCACTGGCCTCCTAAGCCAGGGATTGTGGGTTCGAGTCCCATCTGGGGTGTAATGTTAGCCTAGTCCTTGCATCTCAGATTTGAGTAACAATGTGACAGAAAAGCAAATTATCAAAGATGCGTGCTCCCGATGTGTTTGGTGTTCTTTGGGACTGTCATACCTTTGTTAAAAAAGACTGACCATGAATCAAGTCAAACATTATGTTGAACTACAGACATGTTTCCTGTTCTGAAATTTTCGGTAAGTTAGCCACACTTTCCATTGATAATGAAGCATTTGTTAGGTCAGCTGATGTCAAGTCACAATAGAGCATTTGTAAGCTGATTGTGTGAATATTAGAGCTTTAAGGTGTTGCAAATTGAAACACATTGCACATACTGTAGATTCTTTGCAATGTAATCTTGTGGAAATTATTTGTAAGGGTGCCTTGGGTCTGAAAATTTGGGAACCACTGCAGTAGAGTTTCGCTTTTGACATTTTGACCAAATTTAGCATTAGCTAGCATGCTAATGGTACCTGCTGTCACTGACTTAGTCAATAGAACGAATGTAACATCAGCCAAGACGGCACCAATATGAAACATCAAAATCTAAGTCGCAATTTGGTCCGATGGGTACCGGTCATATGGGAACCGGTGCTGTAGTGCGACTGTGTTTTCGCTACCCAGCCCTGTTCATTACTCAGACAGTGACGTGAGCACAAGGTAGGCCCTAAATCCTTGGACTACTATTGCTGACTTGGGCCAGCCACAGGCTTGTTCTGCAGGCCTACAGGTGGGTACTATTTTCACAAAAGTACCCACATTTAGGCCCACCTGTACTCACCTGTAGGCCTGCAGAACAAGCCTACAGGTGGGTAAATTTGTCAACAACATTACACACAGCAATCAAAATTCTCAATTGTACAGACCATACAAACCTACAATCAACTTATGAATCTTTTAAGGGTTGATAATGTAACTGGGATCTTTCAGGATAGCATGACCAGAAGTGGACCTTAAACATTATGACAGCATGGTGTAGCAGAGTGGCGCAGCGGAAGCGTGCTGGGCCCATAACCCAGAGGTCGATGGATCGAAACCATCCTCTGCTATGTTTAACTTTGACCATGTTTTTGTTACCCAGCCCTGCTCATTACTCAGACAGTGCCGTGAGTACAAGCTAGGCCCTAAATCCTTGGGCCACTACTGCTGGCTTGGGCCAGCCACAGGCTTGTTCTACAGGCCTGCAGATGGGTACTATTTTCCTTTTGTCAACAACGTTACACACAGCAATCAAAATGCTCAAGTGTACAGACCATACAAACCTACAATCAACTTATGAATCTTTCAAGGGTTGATAATGAAACTGCAACTTTTCAGGATTCATAGCATGACCGGAATGCAAGTGGGTCTACACAATGTAGCAGAGTGGCGCAGCGGAAGCGTGCTGGGCCCATAACCCAGAGGTCGATGGATCGAAACCATCCTCTGCTATGTTTAACTGTTGTGCTTTATTCAATCACCTAGAAAAACACTGCTAATTGTATCCAACCATTCAAAACCTGAATTTGTGACATGAGCACAAGGTAGGCCCTAAATCATTGGACTACTATTACTGGCTTGGGCCAGCCACAGGCTTGATCTGCAGGCCTACAGGTGGGTACATTTGTCAACAACGTTACACACAGCAATCAAAATGCTCAAGTGTACAGACCATACAATCCTACAATCAATTTATGAATCTTTCAAGGGTTGATAATGTAACTGGAACTTTTTAGGATTCATAGCATGACCAGAATGCAAGTGGGCCTAAACATTGTAAGAGAGCAACATAGCAGAGTGGCGCAGCGGAAGCGTGCTGGGCCCATAACCCAGAGGTCGATGGATCGAAACCATCCTCTGCTATGTTTAACGGTCGTTCTTTATTTAATCACCTTGAAAAACAGTGCTAATTTGCTGTTTTCAACCATTCAAAAACTGACTTTTTAACCAAAAAAAGTTGCTTCTCTTCTCTGCTTCCTCTCATGCATCATGTGCCCCAGTGGCCTAATGGATAAGGCACTGGCCTCCTAAGCCAGGGATTGTGGGTTCGAGTCCCATCTGGGGTGTAATGTTAGTCTAGTCCTTACATCTCTGGTGTGAATAATGATGTGGCTGGAAGGTGTGTGTGTGTGTGATACAGGCACAGCATGTGTTGGGCATCCTTTGGTACTGTCATAATAATATGCTGCACATGCCAGCATGTATATTGTGGAGTCTAGTCACTGTTTTTGCTTAGCATGAATACTAGTGACATTGGCAGTCCCTGCTTACCTTTAATGTTCTTCCCGGTTGTCCAGCTGCCAGTTCAGTCCCATTCATGTTTGGGACCCCTGGAGGATAACCACTGAATTACACATTTCAAACCCTGCAGTTCTCATGGTGGAGACAAACTGGCGGCCCTACTTACACAATATCGCCATCTACAATGGACATAAAAAGAGAGAAAAATAATTATTCAAATTATTGCTTTTTGAAGCGTCTTAGGTCTGCAACGAACATTTCTGGCCTGTACCGACTCTATGCCCCATATACTTAAACCTACGAACGTAACCTTAGTTTTCGCCACTGGACTGAGCCTTCATCCTCCACATCCACAACTTTTTTAAACATATCTTCTAACGTTTACGGTTACCAGCGGATGCGTTGATGACTGTCACATAGTCAGATATCCGATGCCTATCAGATTTATTTCCACATATGAATGTGGCCCAAAAACGGATCTGAAAATATCCAATTCCATGTGCTATTGTGCTTTTTCCTGCTTACACGTCATAGTATATCCGATATGTGCCACGTGAGCAAAAAATCGGAAGTGGGTCACTTTTACCAGGCGATGTGAACGTACGGCGAAGTTATTCGTAACTTCGGTTAAATTTAATTTTGCTCCTGCTCCTTCTGGGGTAAGCCACACACCTGGTTAAAATAGAGGTTCATTAGAATAATTGCGTCTGTTAATTAACATAATGTGAATGCCAACATGATGGTAAGCAAGTAGCCTATTGCACACGCTGAAGAACAATAGTGCAATTGCACAACATTACTGAAAAATGGCTTGGTTTGAGTACTCAAACAACACTATGCTGCCTTTCATTAGACAGACATGTCATTTGACCAATGAAGATAAACTACATAGATTATTTTCATGACACATGGTATTTGCCAAAGAAATACGATACAACTGCATTACAGTAACAGAACCTTCTTTGATCAATTTTCATACTGTGACTCACCATAAGATGGCATCATTGCAATGCTGTTATCATTCTTTATATTAAAAGTAGACATTACTCTTAAAAAGTGATTTCAATATATTGACTGCTTGTGTAGTGTGTGAAGCAACACTATCTTTCTTCTATTTGAAATATATTTCCCAATGTAAAATGTTGTGGATGAGTTAAGGTGATGTCATTTTCCTTATAGCCTACTTGTGTCTGGTAGTTAATTTTAGACAATACGGCAAATTTCTCTAAGCACCATAAATAGCAAAAATAACTGAAACATTTGTTTGTGAAATACACAGATTTTATTTTAATAAGAACCATTTTGTATAATTTTATTTGGAATACAGTTGTCACTCAGTGATCCACAATAGAAGGGCATAGAACCAAAACAGAACCTAAAGTTAGACGTTTTAAGTTTCATTCAAGTGTGTATAGCATGCCATTACCAGATTATGATTCTTTGTAAATAATACTGAAAACATAACTGTGGCAATACAGAACATGTTCCCACATCCAAGTGTAACTATTTTTATTTGAAAATATAATGTCACAAAACATGGTGTCATTGATAAGAAATCTTGAACTGTAAGTGCACATTAATGGGTGAGGTCACAGGATTGTGTATTTACTATTATGCCTCACGAGATAACAACTGGACATCTAGCTGCAGTGTCAAGTGGCTCACATAGCATGAATGAATTATGTAAGTGTTTGACATTTAAGGTTGATAGGAGGGGCCATGATTGAGATGAAGCAAGCAGACAGTGAGAACAGTAATGCCGTATTAGTGAAATAAATTGCATCTGTAAGCAAGTCAAGGTCAAATTTTGTATTGACTTGATTGTCTGACACTAGATTTAACAAAACTTACAAGGCTTGGTTACATGGAAAATTTCAGAGAAGTCTGAAAAAGTTATGGAAAGTTATGTAAGTTACGGTATTGGTAACTGGATTCCATTGATACTGTAAGTGATATTATCTAATGTGGACGAACCTTCACATAGGTTCTCTCTGTCTTTAAGCTGAACATGGGCAAGAGTGGACCCTGTTCAACCCTGCCTGAGAGGAACCTGCTATTATGGCATGTTTGCCATCTGGTGGACCTATAAAAGTACTGCCATTACTTTGGGGAAGCTGCCTCTTCTGTCAGTCTGTAGGTGAGACAGAGAGAAACTGCTATTTTCAGGGCTGCTTCACCACAGTTTATGTGTGCATCCCGTGTGCGGAGGTAGTCGTTTTCAGGGATCCTTGTTTTACAGTTGTCAGGCTGTCCTCTGGTCAGCTTGAGCACTGTGCTCGTCTGGAGGGGCTTTCCATTTGCCTCCACCTGCCATCGACCAAAAAGGACAAGCACAGCAGCCTGCAGTAAATAACAGAGACAGAGGTGTGGAAAACGCAAAGAATAGGGTACAAACAGTGTAAGTGAACCAAAATGAAAAAAATCTCAACAAAAGTCTCAACAAAAGGAAACCTGTGCTGAGTTTTTTTATTTTATTTTAAATCACATAAAAAGAAAAACTAAAAATACACCCACCAGTACATTTGTCTTAGGGAAGCGTGGAGGAGGGGTCAGGTTAGCCAGTGCTCCATGTATTTCTTACCAGTGTGCAGTGATGCCTGTGTTCAGTGTAATCTCAGAAGGTACCACTGCATTTCTGGGTAATACGAGGGGCAATAGGTGGACAAAGGTTACTGTCGGAAATAAAAAAAACAGTTCCTGATATCAGTGTGAAATTTATATTCAATTTGTAAGTAGAAATAAGTGTGGGTGTGTGTCAAGTCTGTCAGCATGCATCTGTGTAAGTTTGGGTGTGCATGTGCAGGTTTATTTGTGTGTGTTTCTGTGCCTGTGTGTGTATGGGTGTCGAAAGAGGGTGTGGGGGTGCATATTTATGTTGTAAATGTAAAATATTAGTATATATTAAATTAAAATCAAAATTGAAAAATTAAATATTGTTACAACACACTGGCTCAGCACAGTCATCAAGCTTATTAATTTATCCAATTACGTAGTAGTTACAGTCATGTGTTCTTGGGCTTAACATTGCACAGGAAGTCATAAGAAAGTGCAGCTTTCCAGATTAATTAGTGTTATGAGTGTTGTGTCTGTTCATTTACATGTGTGTGCATATGAATGTGTGTATGTGTGTGTTAGAGAAGCAGAGATTTGAACAAATTGGGGGAAGTTGAATACAGTAATGGAAAATGACTCTTAATCTGTCGAAGAGTAGGTATTTTTGGAATGTTGTTTCCAAATTTTAAGTCTTTGCTCTAGAAATCCATTGCTTCCGATTACCAGTCGTGATTGTTACATTGTCATTAGAATTTTCAGTTCTGACATTCTAATCACATATTTTGGATTTCACACCTTAAAGGGTTAACCTCTCTCTCTCCCTCTCTCTCTTTCTCTCTCTCTGTCTTCCCCCTCAGTCAGCACACGAGGTCAAGTGTCATTCCCTCTGCGTTGTCACGGTTGCCAATCACTGCACATTCCAGAGCAACTGTTTCCCAGGCAACCGAGGGATTCGGTTGCTAGGCACCTGGAGCAATGTGTGTGAGTGTTATTTATTTATTTATATTGTTTTCTGTCTTTTTAAAATGCACATAAATATTTGCAGGATCTAGATGTTACTATGAAACAGAATATATTCATATATATATATATATACATACACACACACACATATATACTGTTGATAAAGGTAATGTTGCAATATTGTACAGTTATTTGTTACTATTTGTACCATAATTAAAGAAAAGGCCAATTTTGTGTCCACACAACATTATGTGCACATTCTGATGCATTAACACATATAAGCCACATTATTGCTGTGCTGTCATACAGCATGCATTGGCAAACAAGGGCCACTCAAATGGAGCCAGGCCATCAGGCTGATGACGGTCCCGGTTATGATAATAACAAATCACTCGCTTTGCTGTGCTTCCTCGGCCCTCCTCTCTATACTCAATCTGCCACATCTCATAAGCCAGTCACACTTTTATTCCAGGTCTTTGGACATAATTAAATCAAACCAAATGAGGGCGGCTTAATTAGGGGGCTAATTATGAGTCCCCTGGCTGCTCAGATGTGATTGTTTAGAGGGAAAATATTACGATGTAATCTCAATGGAATTGTAAATAGAGAAAATAAGCCTGCCTCCATGTTTTGAGATGCATTTATTCATTGCATCATTTGCTGACTAGGCTGCCTTACATGGAACAGCCTGAAACGGTATCGGGTTGTACGGGCGAATGTTTACAGAAGCATTTTAGGTTAAGTACCTTTCCCGAGGGTACAAATCATGCCCCCCCCCACCCCCCCACCGGGAAATTGAACCCGCAACCTTCTGACTCCAAGCTCACCTGCTTAACCACTACATCACTGCACGTGTAAACGCTGGCCTTAAATCTACAAAGCTTAATTATAGCTGCTCTGCTCTGTGGCAAAGGGGCTTCTCATTAAGATTCATTGAAACATGTCTGGACGGCAGACAGTTTCAAATGAATGTTTAGGACCACTGAAGGGTTCGCACGGAATCTGGCACAAGGAGAACAGTCACAGACACCAGACTACTTCCTACTTTACTGTCTTCGTAAATTTACACCGAGTGTTTTGCTTTGTGCTGCATTGGAATAGCTGAAGATCTGATGTTGGAAAGCGTTGCCACGCGTCTTTTGGGGGTTTTAGAGGCAGGCGCTCGGATAATGCAGACACAAACAGGGCACCAAAGCAAAGGTAAACAGCACAAACTCGTCTGGCATTTGTGCCAACTTACAGAAATACAAGCGCAGCAAGATTTGCAAACATTTACACGTTTAATTATCGTTCTTTTATACCGCTGTCTTTAGCCTGCACACAGATGCACACACGCATACACACAGACACACACACACATGCACGTGCACACGCATGCGTACACACATGCACGTACGCATGTACGTATACACGCACACGCACACTCACACATACACAGATGCACACACACACACACACACACAGCTACACAGACAATTTACTATTGCCCACCCTCTCAAACACACAGACCAACTCCTGCCCACAACCCATCCCACACATATCTGCCTGTCCCAGGAGCATTACTGAGCTCCACAAGGGCGGAGAGAATCCATTTTCCTCAAGAGTTCCAAGCGTTTGACAAGGAAATGCTGTGAAAGGCCCCACTGTGAAACAGGGGGATTTACATAATCTTGTTAAAACCAATTTAAAAACGAGCAAAATTATAAGCCCTACAATTTAAAATAATGGAATGAGTAAGCGGTTTGACCCAAACCCGGCAATCTTCTCCTAGCACGTACCCTAACCTGTCAGTTTTCGTCCCAGGCTCTCTTGCCTGTACTGGGGAGCTGTGTGCAGTTCCAAAGGCAAATTCGAGCCATTTAACAATAGACTGCATCTCCCACATCGCTGTAAAACAGGGCACGAGGGTCCACAGAGGAAGCAGAAAGGCCATTTGTAATAACAGTGGTGATTCACTCGAGTCTGTCGGAAAAATAGCAACCCAGGACAGGCAGAATGAGCCGTGCTCATCACTGAGGTTATTTAAGTTCTCGTTTGAATCCGGGAAATGTAAAAAAAATGTGCAATTTTCCGAAACAGGTGTGTGCAGGAAGAACATAATGTGATTTACTGGACATTGACAGAAACAAAAAACAATGAAACGCATTCTAAGACTGTTCCTGGGGTCTTTTGAAACCGGTTAGCCTTGTAACTGTCGCTTTCAACTGAAATCACTTTTCAGCGATTTGCAATAAAATGGCAAAGCAAATCTGGATGTAAAATTGACACAAGGCTCTTACCTAACGGTGACTTGAGTTTCAGGAAGTGTTTGGAATTTCTCCATTTTGGGGCGAGAGAAACCCAGAACATGAGGACTCCGCCCCTTTCTTTCTGACCCATTTCCTCCAAACAGACGTTCATTTTTATTACCACTACAGACCCTTGAAGACAATAGCTTCCACTCAGCTACGCGTATTCTCAAGCAATAACATCCACATCTGTATTATCAACCCAAGAATACCCGTGGTCGAGATGGGAGCGACTGGGTCTATCCACCTAACCCCCAACACCACCTCTCCCTCTCCCTCTCTCTTTCTCTCTCTCCATCTCTCCCTCTCCTTCTCTCTTTCTCTCTCCCTCCCTCTCTCTTTCTCGCTCTCCATCTCTCCCTCTCCCTCTCTGTCTCTCTCTCTCCATCTCTCTCTCTTTCTCTCCATCTCTCCCTCTCTGTCTCTTTCTCTCTCTCTCTCTCTCTCTGTCTCTTTCTCTCTCCCTCTCTCTCTCTCTCTCTCTGTCTCTTCTCTCTTCTCTCCTCTCTCTCTCTCTCTCTCTCTCTTTCCTCTCACTCTCTCACCAACCCATCCCCTTTCCACTTTGCCATTCACTGAGAGGGGAGGGTGGAGGGGTGAGGAGGTGGTGGGGGGGGTGGTGACAGGAGAACGCCAACCTGAAATAGAAAATAGAATAAAATTGGAAAAAGTAAATATTTCAAGGCAATTCAGTGCAAGTGTGTGCAGTCACATTGACACATTTCACCATCTTCGGTGCATTGAAAAAAACCAACAGATATTTAACATTTCTGTCCTTTCCATTTGGAAAACAACCCCACTCAGCACAGTGCAGAACATTGAGGAGGAGTCGAGGAGAACACATGAAGTAGCATTTATCATCCATTAGGCTTCACACAGCGAGACACATCTCTACACTGCGGAAAAGGGCAGAATATAGTCAAGGTAAAACAACCAAATTTAAACAGGACTACGCCACATCACACAAAGTGTGTGTTTAACATTCACTGTGTTATTTATTCTGGTAACTATCATTTTGAGCGTAATCAGCCATTTTGCTTCTGATAATGAAATAGTTTAATAGACACTCACACATACATGTAGACATACATACATGCATACATACATACATACAGACACACATATATACATACATGCATACATACATACATACATACATGTATAACCAGTATGTAAACATTAAGCAGAGCCCTTTATAGTCACTGATCAATGTGCAGACAGTGAATTCTTCAGAATCCTGCAATGACATGTGCTTAGGCCTAAACATGTGTTTACCTCCGTGCCCAGAGGTTATGTATCTACCCTGAAGGGTCAGAGTACGGTTCCTGCCAATGCTCCTATATTGCACAATAACCATTGTGGCCTGCTACTGTAATCAAACTCTCTTTTGATTGGATACAGCTCAATATATATTTATAGACCAAGCCATTCAATAATTTGGAACGATTCTTTCTTCACTAGTAAGGATATCATTGTATCGTCAAAGGTGTCTTTGAAACGTACGTCAGAATTCCAATAGCAAAACAAAAAGATCTGGCCCTACAAGGCCTGCACAGGTGGCACGATCTGCAATTGCAGTAAGCACCTCCTTGGGACATAAATATGCAATGCGGGACGATACTGATAGCTAGCTAGAAACATAGCCTTGAGGTTTCTTTTCGAAACTGCGTTCTCGCAGATCGGCCAAACGAAAGATCTGACACGCATTTACATATTTAAAATTCCGAGCTAATGGGGGTTAAGTAAGGTAGCGCACATGCGTTTCCAGCGCACGCACAAGCAGAGCTTAATTTAACGGCACTGAAAGAAATCATGAGTCACTCAATCCGTGAGTGTGGTGTCTAATGGACTCCACTGCATTATCTGGGAAGCGTTTTGTGTTGTTTCACAAACACGCTGCCGATGTCTCAAAGATACAGTCGCAGGCCGTCAGCCGAAGTAAATACCACACCAAAAACTGACCAATTGCTCTATGCACAAAAAAATGCTATGGAGGACGGGGCACGTTGACAAGATGCAGGTGGCTGGCGATCCATGGTATTAGGCAGATACAAACCCATAAATACGTTTGAAAATGTGCACCGAGTGTCCTTTTGCTAATGAATTTAGCATGTGGGAGGTACGAATCACGGTGTCACTTTATCAGCCTTCCACAGGTACTTTACCGATTGCATCAGATGAAAAAGGAAACAGGACTAATCTTCCGGCTGTGTCCTCCCCAAAAATGCCCCGAATGCAAAATCACTTTAGAGCTCGGTGACAACTAAAAGACTAAAAGATGGACTCGACCGATGGGGGGGGGGGGGGGGCGGTAGGAAGGGGGGGGGGGATTTTGTGCTGAACTCCAGACTGATAACGGCGCTTTCGCCCAGAGAGCAGAAATCCTGCCGTCAGCCTCGGAGCACGCTCACCGTACTCCACCCCCCCCCCCCTCCCAGTTCCCCCCTCAGGATTTCACGCGCCGAAGTGCATAAAGAGGCCTTCCATTTCTTCTCCGCCGGAGGAAGACGATGTCACACGAAGAGCCGTGGGAGCAGCGGGTCCAGCTGGCGAACAGCTTAAGCTGGAAGCGCGGAAGAGCCCGGGCCCCTGGCGCGCTCCACCGGGCTCCGCTCCACCCGGGCTTCGTCCACAGTCCATCCGACAGACTCCGCAGGGAACCTGACAAAGTCCCGCGCCGCTGGGACTGCATCAGCATCAGCGTCAGGTCCCTCCTGTGTGTTTGCGAGGCCGCCTGTCCATTATTTACGCCGTTACTCTTTTCGAGTTTTGGGGAGGTACTTTTTTTTGGTATCCGACCGTGGGAGCCGGTGGTGGCGGGCAGCTCTCCGCCTCCGTGCTGTCCAGGTGAAAACCCGCAATCCTCCTCAAGGCTCCAAAACGACGACTCAGGATTCAAAGCACTTCAGAACATGGGCGGGGCTTCCTGGGAAGGGGCCTCATTTCAGTAAACTGCATCTAGTCCCCTCTGCCTGTATTCAATTTCAGGTCAAATCTCGATCAGAGATTAAAAAAATTAATGGAAACTCTAACATTACTTCGTGTTCTGACTTGAAGGTGTGTATAATTACCACGATATATATTTACCTTCCCTGCCACCCATTTCTTCTTCCGCTCCTGAACGCACCTACTATTTAACACAATCCTGGTGAGGAAGCCAGGATTGCAATTATCCAGTAGGTGCCAATGTACAATGTACACACCACTGCACCGCTGGGAGCCCAATTATCAGACAGATGTTTAGTTTCACTCCTCCCCGCTCCTCCCCTCCCGTGCACTCTGTCGGTCCCATTGAGGATATGACTGAGAGTCAATCTGCACCACCCCTGCTCTGGACAGGCCAATTATAAGGACATCTGCAAGGGGAGGAGGGGGGTGGAGCAGGCACACATCAGCACCATGGACAGCAACCCCCAGCGATTTCAGCATGCGTTCGAAAGCTCTCTGGCTCTCTCTCTCTCATCTATCCTTTTCTTGTATTTTCTCTCCATTATCTCTAGCTTTTGTCCTATATTCTTTCTTCTATTTCCACATTCCCTCTCAGTGAATTCTGTTTTTCCACACTTTATTGCTCCTTAAAATGAAAACAAACCCACAACTGCAGTTGCGTCACATTTCGATTTGATGCATGGCATTGTTTTTTTCATGCAATATTACAGTCTTGCTAATGCCATTACAATGAAAATACAAAAAGTTAAAATACCCACGCGTAGACCTATAAATGATTTAAAGTTTTCACCCCTTCTATGGGATCCCTGGGACCGCACAGAAGCACTGTGGAGCACCAGCTGATGAATTGCACGCCCTTGGATAAACAGAGAATTGTGATTTAATGTTTTCATAGTGTCTTCATGTGTTTCCTATTATGAGGCAACAGTGAGTACTTGCCTTCCAGCTCGTTCTCCAGGCCCTTCCCCCACAGTGCCAAAACAGCAGGTGAGAACAAAACTACTCCTCACTTCAGCTATAGTTGCTTTTTTTTTTTTTGGTTACGACGCACACCTTTCCAGGGAAAATTTGGAAGTGCCAGAATGCAGCCGTTGAGCACGGACTGAGAAACTGGGGAGAAAACACTGGAGCTAAACTGCAAATGCCCTAAAGTTCTGTGTTTCTCTGTGAAGCACAGTAACTCAAGAAGCGAATGCTGATGCTTTTCAGAGCGAGGGGCTTACGTGTTGCACTTAAACCCCTGTTGAGCCGGAAATTGAAACCAATAGGATAGTTATTCATTTTAACAGATGCATGATTGAAATTGAATGACGACTCAATCCCAGAATGCACCAAGGGGTCAGCCCTGGGTAAGCCCGTTTTAAAAGTATATTGCAATTGAATCAGCAATATTAAAACTGCAATATGGTCCACTAGAATAGGGTGATTATTATTATTATTATCATTATTATTATTATTACATTTAAAGCTCAATTCACTAAATATACACCACTCGAGCATGTTATTTTAGAAAATGTAGCCACAAAGTCTGACATAAATCTGAGATGAGTTAAAAACAATTTATAAAGGCGGGTAACAGTATCTAATATTGAAATTATGACAGTGGTTTTGTGGTTGCATCATATGTTGTCAAGGACCACGACAGTTTCTTTTTTTCTTTTTAATTGTGAGACTTGGTCTTTGTAATTTTCTTTCGAGAAAATTTCCCTGTACATCAACCTGTCATAACTAAGGCCTGAACAGGCCAAATCGGTGACATCACATGTCCAAGAAGCTAAGTCATCCGAGATCTTGTTTGAGATTGAACTACTAAAATGTGAATTAGGCGAGGTCTCAGATGAAATAAACTGAGAACGCAGATAAAGTGTTCGTTTTATTTCTTCTGGAAACACTGATGATAATTTAAAGCGTACATTTAAACGTATATATGAAAAAGATTATATGTATTTTGTTGTTAAGGTGCGCGCGTATACAAGACGTTTTCATGACCCATGGTTACGTTAGAGCGCATGAAGCAGTTCCCTATTGGCAACTGTGATGTGTACGATTTCCGGTATTGCCACTTTGGAAAATGTATGGATTTTTATTGTACGCATAAGAACTATCCCTTCAGTGCATACTTACAGTGCATTACACTGAGAAGGTACATGGCTTAGTAGTTACATTTATAACCACGTTTTTAAGATTGCGAAACCCCGTGCTTAAAGTAATTTTGACAAATATTTAGTATCCCCGGTATATTCTGTTTATCAACACTCACCTGCTCCCGTTTTCAAAAAAGTAAATGACAGGCTACCGTACATGCTTTAACACGAAATCTCTCGTGTTTTAGGGAAAAATCAACAAAAAGGGAACTCTGTATAACGTGTTGAGTCGTTATAATTATTTTTGAGGCTTTGTGCGATTGGATTTGTTCACAGAAGCGTTTTTATGGAGGAGACCTTTTTTAAACTGCATTGACAGGCGTGCACGAATGGAACTTAGATTTACAGTGTAACAGTTTGCAATATCTTAAACATGGAACACATGACAGCAAAACTATAAACTGACCATTTTTAAACTTAACTGGAAATAAATATCTTCTTCCTATGGTTCGTTAAAGGGATGGATGGGACAAAACAATCTGTTAAAATCTAGATTCATTACCTCAAACCAAAGCTACGAAAATGCAAAGGGCGCCGTCCTCTCAGTAGCCTAATAGTGCGATTAAGGCAAGCTCCTCATTCAGCAATGGGCTTCCTTTTGTTGTAAGCCAGATATTGTTATAATCGCCTATGTGTGATGCACTAGTGTTGGGACCACTTGCTAGCGTTAGTCTGATCGCATAGTTTGACAAATACACAAACAATATGCCCAGCACATCCATATCCCTTTGTAGACATTTATGGTCTTAATAACGTTGAATCATGAAGACCTGAACGAATGAGCATCACCTCCGCTGTATGTACACTTTAACTGAATGATTACGAGCTCCGGAGTAGAATATCTGAAATAAAATACGCAAGGCACATGCTAAATGACATACATGTTTCAAAAACTCACCCGTTGCCCGTATTTCTGCCATTGTCTCCTTTCACACACAAGTCAGTGACACAATTCTGACCATGTATTGGGAAAAAAAAAATATCATGGGGAAACGCCCCCCTTGGCTCTCCTCTTTCTCTTTCGCCGCTGTCACCCTCCCTTTCGTACCGCTCCTCCTTTTCTTAGAAAAAAAGGAAGGGAAAAGATCTATTTCCGAACCACCCTTACCTCTTGCTTGATCCTTTGATTCCTCTAGCTGCATCCCTCACTCCCCCCACCCCACAGACACAATTCACTCTCACTCCATCGTGAAGCCTCTAACAAGCCTTCTGAATGTAGAGAATGGACAGTACAACCGGGGCGCGGTGGAGTCGTTTCAGCGTCATGTATCTGGAGAGGGAAAGAGCTCGAAAAGCGAGAATTTTGAAAAATAAAAATGAGTTATTATTATTATTGCTTTGCTTGACACTGTTTTGCCGTCAGTGTAACAAAACAATGTTAAAAGTAACCAACGCAATCCACGTTTACATTGTACAGTAGCACTAAGCTCAGGGGACGCTAATTATGATGGTGCGGGTTGCTAGGATACCTGCTTCTTTGTTTCGCTTGCCCTGAACGCGACCCCGGTCTTAAATGAACTTCTTTCTAATTTATAAACAGAATTCGTTTCGGCAATATTGACAGAAGTTTATTCCTAATTCAATAGGCTATTCTTAATTCAATAGCATTTGTTGAAATAACTTGAGTATCTCGCCCAGTACTGAGCCTTAAAGACAGTGACATTTTTAAACTTTTGCCTTCAGTAGTTCACATGTTTAATGTGTTAACCAGTACTTGCTTTTTGCTGTTATCATTGAATCACAAGAATGACATCCCCAAACTGAGGATGTCAATCTATTACAATGTCATTAGAGGGGGTAATTTTCTTTTCATGATACTTGTGACGAGTCCATCTTAAAAGAAAGATGTGAAATTTGACATTCATCAGTGCGAGCTATAGAGCACACAGAAATGTTTCCAGTCGAAATGAAATAACCCTGCCATGTCCTCTGAGCGCTCTCACTACCAAACTGCGAATCTGATAACAAAATGGCAGGTTCTGCGAAACCGACTGAAGTGGAGTGGAGTGTGCGGATCGAGCAGAAGACAGAAGGGGCTCCGGATGCAAACCCTGCGAGTTGGGCTGCGTCCCTAATCCAATCTCGCAGGAGATCCGGGCGTAGCCATTTTAAACAGGCGTGCTGAATGGGATCGCGGCTCTCGCTGCCCATAATCCCCCGCTCATCTGTTGTCGTACAAGAGCTCCGCGCTCAAACCCTCTCCCCCAAAAATATCGGCTGCTGAGGTCACGGCTCACGCTTGCTCCGGCAACGGCACAATTAACAGCGCGAGCGTCGCCGTGTCTGTGTAACTATCGCAGTCAAGCAGGGACAGCGTGATTACGCTGCCCGTGGCTGACTTGGAAGACTAAAACCCTGTAGATTTCCCCCGTGGATTTAGATTTCTGGGGAAATTGTGTGTTTGGGGCCCATTACAGCTTATATGCTCCCTTATGTTTGCATTGCAATGACAGGTGGAGCTAAGTACAAGGTCAACTTAAAAAATAAATAGCGGAAAGATACCTTTTGGCACACTTTGTTTGATCAAACTGTTCCTACTACTGCCTTCCTGATCCCTTCTGATCCCTTGCACTCAGGATTTTGGACATGCTCGTGACGCTGCACATTTTTTCTTTGCTGTACTCACCACCATATACAGTGTACATTGAAACAAAGCCATGCTGGGACCGACTGACGTGTGAGCAGGCTGGGGAGAAAGCCGGTGTTTCGTTAAAAAAATTTCTTAGACTGGCTCTTCCAAATTTCTGCACTCGCAATGAATCATAATGAATAGGATGTTATGTGGATACGGTGACTATCATAAAAATGAATTGCCTCTTGGTTGCTTGTTCAAGGCCAGTAGGTACCATAGTTACCTGCTATTTAAATTTAGTTTTATATCATTATTTCACACCTTGCTCTGAAAATGAAGACTGGAGAGTGAAGAGAACTTGAATATCTGCCAAATGATGCCACAGTTCCCTGCAGAAACACACACACACACACACACACACACTTACACACACAGGTTAGCTGTTCTTAAAAACCTAAGTAGGACTGGTTCCTGGTTTATGTACTGTTTCTGCTACTGGCAGGATATACAGCCAATTAAAAAACCAGGCATGTAGAATCTGCACTCAGATCTTCTGCAGTTCTCATACTGCCTGCTCACCATATGTTCTGCATCTGTATGATCTGTAAGAGTTTTCCTCAAAAGAAATTGTCTGGCAGCAAAACCATGGCAGAAAGGTGATTAAACTGATGAACACTGCACATCCAGATGCATAGAAACATTTGAAACTGGCACATAGGCGTAGATTTGGGGGGGGGGGGGGGGGGGGGGGGCGCAGGGGATACGTCCCCCTCAATATTTAGAACATGTGCATTTGTCCTCCTGAATTTTGTGTTTTCCTTTATGTAAATGACGAAATAAAAGACATTTCCACCATAAACTGATGCAGGAAAGGCACAAATTGGTGCATAAAAATTCACCAGAATGCAGGAAATGAAGTGCGTGACGCTCAGAATTTCCTGGGGGAGGACCCCCCCCCCGCTTAATGTCCCCCCCCCAATGTTCAAACGAAACCTACGCCACTGAACTGGCAGCCCCTCCCATGCAGTCCCAGCACAGAACAGTCAGAGAATGAATCTGTGGGGACGCGTGCGGTTTTCTCTGGCTCAGTCACTGCCTCCTCTTCGCCGCACGGTTCACGACCCCACACTCTGCCATCTTAAATGCGGTGCGGTATTCATCTGGCTGCACCCCGTTGAGCCGCTCCATCATATTTTATGAATGACAGCACAGGGCGATTGCCAGGATTGTAATTGGAGATTTGTTGCAAAGCTTAACTTTCAGTCCTGCCTGTCTGTCTGTCTGTCTGTCTGTGCTCAGACGGTAAGGAAAAACGTGGAAAGCATCGATCGATCTATCTATGTGGAGGGCTTATTTATTATTAACCGGTGCACAGTTTTAATCACAAAACATCTGTCCTGAGGTGAGGGGAAAGAGTTTTGGCGGGTTCCTGGCGGGTTCTGCGTTAGTCTGGAAAAGGCGGAGCTGGTTCTGTGCCGGGGCGTGTGCCGTGCCGGTGTCTGCTCGCCTACGCGCTCGGTGGTGTGTTGGGTGTTTTAATTGAGCCCCGCGTACGTAGACGCTAGTCTGGAGGGGTAGGCTGCTACCCCGCTGTCAGACTCAGAATCCTAATTTGTGTTCCTCGACGCAGACTGAGGAGGAAAGGGAGCCTGGGTCTGGGCCGTGAAGGGCTATAAACAATTTCATAATTTGCTGTTTCGAAACGGCACGAATGCTGAAGCAGAAGGCTACTGTAAAACAAAGATTAAACTGACAAATGGAGCACAGCAATTCAGAGTGTGTAAATGTCAAATTAGTGTGGGTGGAGGGGTGGGGGGGTGGTTGAAGAAGCATTTCTCATATTCCACAGGAGAGATGAAGTGTGCCAATCTTTCCTTTTCTCTTCCCCCTCTCTCCTCCTCTTCCTCCTCCTCCTCCTCCTCTCTTTGCCAGGGCCGAGCCGTGCCTACGAGGGCGCGGCTCACAAATCACAGGCCTCGCCATCCGCCACAGGACGAGCGGCGGGGCGCAGGACGGAGACGAGCACAGATGCCCCCGCCGCCAGCGCCCCCCCCCCCACCCTGCCGGCGCCGCCCTGCCAGATCCGCGAGCCGGGCAGACGGCTGCCCGCCGAGCCGCCAAGTCCCCCGCAGCCTGGGGCTCCGGCTGGCAGTCGCGGCCCAGACTGCCGCAGACCCGTCGCAGGGTTCCTGGCTGGCGTGGGCCGCCCCATCAGGGGGCAGTGACATTTCAGGGGGTGTGTGGGAACAGGGGGGTAAGAGGGGGGTGGGGGGGGCGGGGGGCGCTGCCTCTGCGCTGCTCACACACATAAGCAGTTCAGTGCAGATTACTGCAGGGTAACTGCCGCGGTCACACAGGGCCTGGACTCCCCGCGGGGCGCTAGCCGCTCGTGCGAGCCTGGCGCCTCTCTCTCCCGGCGTCTGACCGCGTCCCGTCTGCCGAGGGACCCCGAGGGGCGTCCGCACGGCCGCCGCCGCCCCCCCCGCGCCGTCCCGCCTGCTGCGGTGTCACCGGAGGACCGGGCGCTGACAAATCACCCGGCGGAGAGGGCGCGGCCCAGACGCTGACGCATCGACCCCTGCGGAAAGACGGGAAAGGGTTAGCGCGCCGCGCTGCGCTGCTAATGCGATTAGCACGCCCGGGGGACACGGTGTGGCTGAATGCAGTGCACCCAGAAAGCCGGTCAATCCGTCCATCTCTTATCCGTGTGTGTGTGTTTTACAGTATTTTAATATAGCGCCCTGGCTCTTCACACTAAGGTGTTCCAGGGCACCGGTCAGGTCAAATCAGTTCACAAAATAATTCAAAAGTGGCAGAGGCAAACAACCGGCAATTTTCTTTCCCACCGCACAAGTATACAAGAGGATTTTGTTCCTTCGCACTGATGCACCAGTAACATACAGAAGCATGACATACAAGACGTGCAGCAGCATCCCGTTAACTTACATTATATCGCATTTTTAGGCATATAGCACACGCTCTGAACCACATCGACCGATGCAGCTTTCATTATGTTACGTACAGTCCATTTTAAACTGGCGGATGTTCGCTGTAGCAACTCGCGTTAAGCACCTTCGCACAACAGTGGAGTGTCCTAACAGGGAGCCAAACCCACAGACTTACAAGCCCAGCTCCCTACCCATGATGCTATACCAGCCAGCCCTTATACAGCCCGCGTGTTGGTGTGCCGCTGCGTGGAACACCACTTCATCCTCCGTTTCAGCCGGCGTCCTTGGGTGAGTTGTGGGGTCGTACTAACGCTCGTTAAAGTGGTCGCATTGATCCGAGCCGTCTCCTCACGAACGGTGATGAATTCACGCGTTAACCGTAACGATCCCCCCGGCGACCGGCCCGAGCTGTGGGTAACCGTAAACCCCCTGCCTGTAGCGGGCGCGTTTGTTCTTTTTCGGTCACGGCCAGTATAATTGGTTTACTCCGTGCGGATCTGCAGCTCCGCTTGCCCTAACGCCTCCTTTATTCATTAAAGCTGCGCCCCCCACCCCCCATCCGCCCCCCCCCTTCCCGCGATATGCGTCTCACGGCCTAATATTCCGCTCGGTTTTCCCTGCAAGTCCCCAATTCCCCAAACCCCCAAATCTCTCTTCGGCAAATATACCTTGGAACATGTGCTTGCTTGTACTGACCCCGTTGGCCTGTGGGGTCTGCTGGGAGAGCAGCAAGAGACAGGCTGCTGTGAGCGGCTGCTCACCCCCCCCAGCCCCCCCCCCCCCCCCCGCCCCACCACCCAGGCCCAGCGCAGTGCAGAGAGAGGCTCCCTGATGCGCAGTCACTGCTGGACGGGCTGATGCAACAGCGCTGACCTGCTCCGGGCTCCCGAAGGTCTGTGGCGGGTCGCGTGTCCAGCTGCGCGGGGGGGGGGGGGAGGAAGCAGGAGAGCTCCTCACTGTGGTCTAAAGCATAAAACAGGGAACTAAACCAGGTGGAGTGTTTCCAGAAATGGGTACAGACCTGATGCCCACCCGGGCATGCGGTTACAGTTTCATCTTTGATCACAAGTGCATTCAAATATTTGTACGTACTTGCAGACATTTTTTTATTTCACCCTCACTGCTCGATTTATCCTTGCAAATGCAGAGCGAGAGAGGAAGAGAGAGAGAGAGAGAGGAAGAGAGAGAGAGAGAGAGGAAGAGAGAGAGAGAGAGAGAGAGAGAGAGGAAGCATGCCGCTGCGCTCTGGTAGGCCTTCTGCGTCCTGCGCTCTGCTGGTAATGCCAGCCTTCGCCTCCTCTGGCACTTCCCTCTCAATTGGATTTACTCCCTGTCAGTCCGTGCATCTGCCTTACCTCAATTTCCCATCGCTATCTGTGTCCCTCTGCTGACTCTCCGCATGTGTGTGTGTGTGTGTGTGTGGTTCAGAGCTACAGTTCACATACCATAGTGGACCATACCATAGTCTTTCGCTACACAGCTAACAATATATAGCCAACAATACTATATTAAAATGTCTGTTTATGTCATACGGTTATAATCACATTATGAATCAAGTTACTGTTCCTAAAGTCAGCCCGTGACTGAGTACAGTCTCAACAACGTGTACAGTAGATGCTTTTCCATGAACATTGTCACTGTGGCCTCCGACCTCGGATATCACCCCGGTAACCACCGAAAAGTAGGTCTCTGCTACCTACTGTCACCCCGTCACAGATCTGCTGTCACCCAATAATTTTAATCAACGGTTTACCCCGTCGCCCCGATCTGTCACTCGAGCCCGGCCTGCTCTGCCGCAGCCCCCGTCATTGTAATCCGCTGTCACCCCCGCCACTCCAGCCCGCCGCCCCGGTCTCTGGAGGAGTGGCGACTGCCTCTCTCCTGTTGAGAATGTGGCAGTTGGCGAGGGGAGGGCTGGAGAGAGCAGGATAATTGGTGTAAAATGTAAATAACATTACGAGGCTTTCAGGAAGGAGGGAGGCGGAGAGGGTGCGGATGAAGGGGGGAGGGGCAGGTGCATCGCTAATGGCTTTTTAAAAAGGTTACAGCATGTCGCTCCCCTTTTTATAATGGAGCTCCGGCTGCGCTGGAAATGCAATTTCCGGGAAAGATAATGCTGGAGCAAGAGGGGGCTGTGAGTGCTCTGTGCGCGTGTGTGTGTGCGTGTGTATGTGTGCATGTGCGCGTGTGTGTGTGTGTGCGTGTGTGTGTGTGTGTGTGTGTGTGTGTGTGTGAGTGTGTGTGTGTGTGTGTGTGCATGTGCGTGTGTGTGTGCATGCGTGTGTGCATGTGTGTGTGTGTGTGCACGTGGGTGTGTGTGTGTGTGTGTGTGTGTGTGTGTGTGTGTGTGTGTGTGTGTGCGTGTGTGTGTGTGCGCGTGTGTGTGTGTGTGCGTGTGTGAGTGTGTGTGTGCGTGTGTGTGTGTGTGTGCGCGCGTGTGTGTGTGTGTGTGCGTGTGCGTGTGTGTGCGTGTGTGTGTGTGTGTGTGTGTGTGTGTGTGTGTGTGTGTGTGTGTGTGTGTGTGTGCGTGTGTGTGTGTGTGTGCACGTGCATGCCTTCTCATGTGTGTTGGTTATCTATCGAAATTGCCAATGCTCTACCTGAGTATGAGAAGCAGAAGTGGGTTGCTTGCACATGAGAAGAGCGTACTGTACTGTGTACTATGTGTGTGTGCTGTGCTGTGTACTAAATGTGTGTGTACTGTAATGAGCACATGCTGGTGTTGGCATGCACATGTCTAAGTGTGCGTTTGTAGTACCGCGTGCATGTGCATGTCTGTGCATGTGAGTGCATACGTTTGTGTGTGTGCATGTGTGCGTGTGTGTGTGTGTGTGTGTGTAGTCTGCATGAATGAGTGTGTGCTCAGTTCACATGTCAGTGTACTGTTCCTTTATGGGCCTGTTTCTCTGGCTGGACCGGTGAGCGGTGCTATGCTTGTTGGCCTGAGTCCTGTTCCCCTGGCTGAGAGAAACTCCTCACCAATAAGGAGAAGGATACGTATTAGGAGAACCCAGTGAACCTGACATTAGTAGTAGCATCTCTTTCATTCAGTCATTTGTGAGCTATGCTAATATCTATCACAATACAGGTATAACAGACCCTCAACGCACAGTCTGAATAGTTCATATTTTGGTATTATATTCTTCCTAATATAAATTACATTTTCTTTTGTCTGTCTCCAGTCAAAACCACTTCCTGGTTTCCTTTTTTGTTGATGCACTCTGCGGTAATTGCATCGTCCTTAATGGAGCAATCAGTTAGATCCTGATAATTATCCTGGTGCATAGAGGCAATGCATTTTAACTGACTGGCGAGATGGTTGCATAAAAAGAATGGCCAATTCATCCCAGGTGAGGGGGGGGGGGGGGGGGGGGGGGGGAGAGAGAGAGCATAGTGGAAGATCATAACTGTGATGGGAGGTCTTTACTATGCAGTTGTGTCTGGAATATTCTATGAACACTTACACATTAGGGAAATGGGGCTTGATTTGTTTATAGCCGCAGATTTCAGTTATGTCTGGCTGGCCCTGAATTTGATGTGCCCCCTGTTCTCCCTAGTAGAGCCAGGCTGTACCCTTTATACATTTCAAGAACTGCACTCAAATAATTATGACTGGAAACGGGGAAAGATTCAGACTTCTCTTAACAATCCACAGCCACAACAACGCCTGGGCTGTCTTTGCAATAAAGAACAATACCAGGACCAGTAATGAACGTCCAGTCTGTTTGTGTGGCAATAAACAAAACCAGAGCCAATACTGAACATCCAGTCTATTAGTCTGTCAAATAAACAAAACCAGGGCCAGTACTGAACATGCTGTCTGTCTGCGTGTTAAAGAAAAATACCAGGGCCAATACTGAACATCCCGGCTGAAACTTCAGGCAAAGCTACAGAAACATGCCTGCTCAACTTCAGGCAAAGCTACAGGAACGTGTCTGCTCAACTTCAGGCAAACCTACAGGAACATGTCGGCTCAACTTCAGGCAAAGCTACAGGAACGTGTCTGCTCAACTTCAGGCAAACCTACAGGAACATGTCTGCTCAACTTCAGGCAAAGCTACAGGAACGTGCCTGCTCAACTTCAGGCAAAGCTACAGGAACATGTCTGCTCAACTTCAGGCAAACCTACAGGAACATGCCCAAGCAACTTCAGTCAAAGCTACAGGACAATTCATGCTCAACTACAGTCAAAGCTACAGGAACATGCCTGCTAAACTTCAGTCAATGCCACAGGAACATTCCTGCTCAACTACAGTCAAAGCTACAGGAACATGCCTGCTAAACTTCAGTCAATGCCACAGGAACATTCCTGCTCAACTTCAGTCAAAGCTACAGGAACATGCCTGCTTAACTTCAGTCAATGACAGACATTCACTGACTCAACTCAGTCAAGCACAGACATGCTGCTAACCAGTCAAGACAGAACATGCCTGCTCAACTTCAGTCAATGCTACAGGAACATGCCTGCTAAACTGCAGGCAAGGCTACAGGACCATGGCTGCTCAACTTCAGGAAAAACTACAGAAAATTCTACTTGACTGCAGTCAAAGTTGCAGGAACTTCTCAAACTATCCTCAGTGAGCAATCATGACAGTACTGGCAGCTAACCAATTAGCACTAGTTTAATTTCATAACAAGGACAGCAATCATCATACACATTGTCTTCTATCCTTCCTCATGGTGGAAATTGTACTTTTATTAAATTTTGAAATGCAGATGTTCAATGTTGCCTTGTTCATCTAATTTATCGTTTCAAAAAAAACATGGGCAAACAATATTTAGTTAAAATCATTATAAAGGTA
Source organism: Anguilla rostrata (assembly GCF_018555375.3). NCBI lineage: Eukaryota > Metazoa > Chordata > Actinopteri > Anguilliformes > Anguillidae > Anguilla > Anguilla rostrata. The sequence goes on from NC_057934.1 coordinate 65,577,466, forward strand.
GGCTGCAACATCATGAATTGGAATAGTCTGTGTTTGTTTAGCAAATTATGAAAATTAATCAAGAAAGTCAGTGTTGCCATCTTGTGGAATACAAGACATACTGCAAGTAAAAACAGACATTTTTAGAAATTGAAATTTGCCCTCACAATTTATATTATATGGGGGGGCTGGGGGACTTCAGAAGCATATGCTCAGATCACGCACTATATGAAACTTGGTAATAACGTTCGATGAATACTAAATGAAACCTCTCAGTTATTTTAAACACCAAAAGGGGGCAGTATATAACCATATGATTTATGGCTGGAGGGAGCTCTGGAAGTCTACTTGATTGTTCTGGACTCTTCAGCTAAACCCATTAGAAGCTGAAACTGAATTATCTGTGTGTGGTCACTTGCATCAGTTATAAAAAAGGAAAGGCCAAATGTTAAACTGCCCGAATCAAACAGAGGCAAATACGCTGTCTTTTATTGCAATACATACAGTATTTAATTTTCTTATCAGACAAATCTTTACAAAACAGAAGGTACATCATCATTACATGGATAAAAACAATGTCACCTTCAAGCACTTCATATTACACATTGCTTCTTTTTTTGTGTGTATTACATCATTTCAAATTTTGTTAATAAAGTGTTGGCTGAAAAAATGCCAAAAACATCAACCGTCGTGCGCACCTGCCGATAACCATTTTGATAAGCCTCTGCCAACGGATGCTCGGGATGCCCTTTCTGAGCCTAAGTGCTTAACAGTAAATTAAGAAACAGTAATCTAAAATAGTCAAAGAGCAGATATCAACAACCAAATGCAAAAACAGCACAGTAGTAGTCTGTATTTACTTTTTTTTTTTTCAGTAATAATATAAAAAGTGTGACAAAGTTTCGGTTCGCACTGTGCCAAAATATTACGGCTGTTTGTTTTGTTTGGCGGGCGAAACCTCCGAAGCGAGCAGCCCGGAGTAAAAGCGGAACACCCGAAAGAGGGATCGCCGTCACCGTTAGCGTTTCACCCCAAAAGAGGTTCTGCTGAGTTCCGGGGCCTCCCGCTGATGGCACTCACTTTAAAAACGCCAGTCGCTAATGCACCGGCGCCAGAAATCAACTGCTGTACTGCCGCCCTCAAACTGGGTCCGTCTGAGTGCCCGTGTGAACGGAGGTCAAAGCAATTTGGGCTTTACTCATTCGTCTGTTCATCGGTGACACCCACAGGTTTTCTGTGCTGTATATTTAAAAACGCAAAGCAGCGTACTGGCCATGCAGCAAGGCCAGCCCCGTGTGGTTGTGCCAATCTTTTTAAATTGCAGATGGCCACGACTCCTATTCCAGATTTTGTGGAGGGGGGGGGATTGTGCTGAGGCTGATCGCTTGCTGGAGCTCATTCTCTGGGCAGGACGTCACCACACCTGTTGCAGGTGTAAATCAGCAGCGAATTAAAAACGCAACTTTAAAACCTGCAGGACCTGCGGTCGCCCTTTCGAAGCCTCTGACTCTGTGGCGGTTGCAGGTTTGATGGTGTGCACGTGTGTAAAATGTATGTTTTTATACAACGACAACAAAAAAAAAGCTATTTACAAAACGGTACAAATAGGTTCCAGCGATGGATGGCTGTAAAAGGAGACAGAGGTGAGAAGGAGCAGGGGGGAAGAAAGAGGGAGAATTTGGAGGGGTGACAGCAATCGAGGTACAGCATGGTAAAATGAGCGGGGGGTAAAAGTTTTGGAGAGGAGAGGTTAAGTGAGTGAGCGGGACTGTGCAAATTAACACCAGCAAAACTGTCGTGCCTGATTGGGACGGGGTGCAGCACGCCTCACATACACACAGTCAAATAAATATACAAATCATCTGCTAACGAATGAGCGCAGAAATAAACAGATATGTCACGACCATGCTTTCAGCAGGGCAGAAGTAGACGAGAATAGACATTACGGGTAGTCACTTTTACCAGGAAATAACTGAGTCCAAGCATCCTGGATATATTTGATATATTCGATTCCAGTGCCTTCTACTCCCATATCCTTTAGTTCCCAACGTAAGACTACTCTGTGAACTGCACAGTCGGTCATACACCCACAACCACCATGACAGTTCCTGCTCACAACACATGTAAATCATAGAAGTTCCTCTATGAAAATCAAAAATTTAGTCTACACTGTGACTCCTTTACCTTTCTAAATCAAAGGTTCTTATGTTCTTCACCTGCCTCCAACAGTCAAAGAAATGGAGTAATGAGTGTCAGCAGTTGAATTCCCTTTCATATTCATTTATTTTTGTTCCTGAGCAATGTGAAAAGATTGATTTGTACAAGTCTCTGAGTGACTGCCAGATGAGTCTTGGGAATCTGCTGATTTGGTCTGCGTTTCTTTGAGTGGAACTAAGCAGAAAGAGTTTTCTAGAACTCACGCAGGTGAGTCGGCACCGGCCTACGCGAGAACGCAACTTAACCAAAACCTTGCCACACAGAGGCCTCGGCCAGGGGCGGCATTGTCGCCCGGCCTAAGTGCCCACCGTTTAGCACACGAGAACGTAGCCTAGCTGCGGATATTTCCATTGTTCCGTTACGCTCTGACACGCCCGCAGCTCATCGGCCGACCCCAGCGACAACTAATCCGCTTTAAAAATGTAAATAAGCAGATTAGTTGAGAGAGCTGTGCGATGTAAAAGCCTGCTGGACCGGCAGACTGAATGAGTTCAGCATTCTAGCCTCGGAGTCAGACGGCGTTCCGGACGTGCAGAGGGCGCCCAAGTGTGCAGGCGACAGGGGCCCGGGCCTCCCTCCGCACCCACGGCCCTGAGGTCCTCCCTGCTCCTCCCTGCTCCTCCCTGCTCCTCTGTACGGCAGCGGGGGACTCTGGCTGCGCCTCCCGCCTGCTCTGATTCTCACGAAGGAGCGAGACGTTTGTGAGCTGAGGCCCGTCGCGGGCTGAGGCTTTGGAGAGCTGGTGTGAGTCTGACCGATCTTCAGACCGATTTTCGCCCGCAGGTTCATTCCTTGTGGACGCGCCAAGGCGGAGAGGGTGGTGTACGTTGGTACGTGTGGACCGAAGGGAAAGGGGGCGGGAGCAGGAGGGACTGGCCCCGTGTGATAGGGCTGACTGGGCTCGCGGACTACCTCTGTCGGTTACAGGGAGCGATGTCACTTCCTGTAGCCTGTAACGGGAGCTTCGGTTGGTTAGATTTTTTTTGAGGGCTCCCGTTTCTTCTGGGTGGTAGAGTAAACACTTATTTGAGAAAGTACACGTCGCCTTAGGGACCGCTACTGAATACCACACCACACAAAAGCCAGGACTGGGAGTGGGCTGGGCGGTGAGTCAGTTCTACCAGGAGAATTTTGAGGAGAGACAATGGAGAGCCAGTCTGGAATGTGAATCGCAGTCTGGCAGACTGCCTCTGCCCCGGTGTGTGTCCCTGTAGAAGGCGGAGAATACTGAAACAACAAGGAAAACCTGGCCCGTTGAGCTGGATTTATGGGGCTGATGTGTTTGCCTTTTTCCTTTTCAGAAATTTTCAGACAAGATTTCAGATTGTCCTTGAAAAGGTGCTTAAATAGACAAGAATGAATGGATTGCTGCCACGGTTTTTTTTTTAACGTCAGGACTTCTAAAAAAAAAACTGAGAGGGGGAAAAATAAAAGCAGTAAAAAAAAGAACCCTGTACATTATGGCAGCTCACCTCAGTCCTGAGAGGAGGGCTTGCCTGTGGGGGGCATGTACAGTGTGTGCGATTCAAGTGGTACGGTGCGATTGTACAGTAAGGGGGGAGGGGCTAAGTCTAGACCTGGGTGGAGTAGGAGCGAATGAGGGGGGGTCGCCCGGTTGGGTGGATGGCACACGGGTGGGGGTGGTCCGGAGGCAGGTCTAAACTTCGCTGGAGATGGAGCGAGACGGTATTAGGACATCGGGGGTGGCGGGGAACAGGTAAGGCTGATGGTCATGTGATCTCTGTGAACGAAGATCCCGGAGTCTGCAGAGGAGAAAAGAGAGGGAGAGGGAGGTTGGAGAGGAGGAGTAGAGAGGGAGGAGGAGCAAAAATAAAGGAGGTGGATAAAAGGGTAGAGAAAAGGGGGAGAGTTACAGAAGGTGAGATCAACAGATATTGGAGCGTGAACAAAAAGAACGATATGAAATATGGGGACGACAGGATTAAAGGAGAGGTTTATAGGTATAGCCAAGGGGAGTTTGGAATGAGTGAAGAGGAAGAGAGTGCGTGGAGAGATGAAAGAAGAGATAATCAGGAGAGTGAGGGAGAGCAGCACACAGAAAACAATAAGTGCTAGTTGGCTAATCAGTTCTCCAGAGTTCAAAGGTCAAAGAGCATTCCTGAAATTTGATTGGTACACAAATCCATCTAATGAAGCGGCAAATTAGGTTGAGTTAAAATGATCGCTCAAATGAAGGAGCTAAATTATCTCCCAGGTGTTGATTGCTGGAGGGAGCCACTAACATTATTAAGAAGGAATGCAGTGGAACATTACCATGCACCTTCACTGGTCCGTATCATTACTGGACATATTTCAAGGCCTGGGCATTGTAATCATACTTTAAAACACTCTTTTTCTATATAAGTACTGCTGATTATGAAGGCTAAAGGTCTCAGTAGAAATTTCATGTACAGCTCAGTACAGCATGTGTGCACTAGCCCTTAGCATACGTAGCATTCAGTGACACTGGTGCTTCGGTGTTAGAGCTCATCAGCGCTGCTTTTAATCTTTACCTCAGTGTGTCTCTGTGCTATTGACCATCAGATCCTGATAACTTAAACACACCTGTGCACAGACACAGATTCCTGGGGTCACAGGCAGTGTGTGGGGAGCAGGGTGGGCTGTGTGGAGGGCAGGGGAAATGTGGGGTTTAAGTGTGTGGCTTATAGGTGTGGGTGGGTGGGGGGGGGTGGTGGCGGGTGCGGGTATGCCTGGGAGGACGTGCGCGTGAGGGCACATTTTGGGGGGAGAGAAGGGACAGGGCATGCGACTCCCCCCTTTGTCCTGCTGTCTGCCACTCCCAACCCCCCGCCCCGCCCCGCCCCGCCCCTTACCTGAGGGCCACTTAACTTTTCGAGTGGACTCTCCACACAGGGCAGCGGCATCATGGGCATGCTCAGGACGGGCTCCGGGCGCAGGGGCGGGGCCGGCGGGGGGAGGAGCCGGGTCTGCTGGAAGTTGTTAATCACACACGTCACCTGCGGGTACAAAGGGAAGAGGGAGGAAGAGTGGAGCAGAGGAAGGGGAGAGAGAGAGAGAGAGAGAGAGAGAGAGAGAGAGAGAGATATTACCATTCATAAAGCAGGCAGCTATTTACTTCCCTCAGAGGAAAACAAACACGTTGTGTGGTCACAGTTACTTATCTTACAATGTTGGCACAGGTTTGGGCAGCATATCAAATACACGTTACAAATACAATCTGAAATATGTTTTTGTGTCAAAGTATTTCATATATAATGCAGTTTGTTAACCTCTACTTTATATGATTTATACCTCACATGACACATGCATAGGAAAATATGCCTCCAACATTTTCATTAAAGTGTATAGATGGGTTTTTGTTTTTGGGGGGAATCTGGCATTTTGTAACAAAAAAAAACATTTTAGTGCGTGTTTTGCCCATGTCCCCAAAGGCACTCACTCCCAAACATGAACCTTGACCTCAGTCTCAAGCTCCTCCCCCCCCCTCCCCTTAATGCACAACGCCCCGCCCCCCTCACCAGAAAGGCGGCGATGGCGCCGCCGGTCAGGAAGCCGGCGAGCACGTCGGACCAGTGGTTGCGGTACTCGGCCACGCGGACCACGCCCACCAGCACGGCCAGCGACAGCAGCGTCAGGCACAGCGTGGGCTTGGTCAGCCGCGTGCCCTTCGTGCGGAACACGATGGTCACGTACATCTGAGGGGAAGAGCGCACGTCACTCGCCCGGGATCCTGCTGCCCCGTTCGGGCTTTTTATCATCACTGCGCTCTCCGCGTGGCGCACAGGGCATACACACGTTCTTTCAGGATGTTTAGAAACTTCTAGGCTTTTTCAGCAACCATCAAATAATAATAATAATAATAATAATAATAATAATAATAATAATAATAATAATAATAAAACTGAAATTATTATTATTATTATTATTAGGGCCTCACCATGCCAGCAACAATCAAATAATAATAATAATAATAATAATAAACTGAAAATATTATTATTATTATTATTATTATTCATTTATCATATATCATTTATACAGCACTTTCCTTACACACCAAGCACTTTTCTACAAGTAGGACATAGACATGTATGCAATGTCACTGATGTCATCAGTCAAACAGATCTATAAAATGGAAGTGTTATTCCTCCCTCCCCTCCCCTCCTCTCCCCTCCCTGCATCCCTCCCTCCTCTCGCTCATACCACGGTGTACACGGCGGAGTAGACGCTGAGGGCCGCGTCTTTGGAGGGGAAGGACTTTCGGGCGGACGCCACAACGAAGGGGTTCCCCGTGCAGGCTCGGCGCTCGGTGATGTAACGGACGCCGGTGTGGCAGCCCAGCGCCGTGTAGTTGGGCCGACAGGCGGACAGGAAGTGAGGCGTCTGGTTTCCTGTCACCACCTGCCCTGCGTTAGCAAATATCGTAGTGGTGAAGAGGCCAAAAGAATAGACTCCTGATAGCGGGAGAGAGATGGGTGGAGAAAGAGAGAGAGTGAGGAGAGGGAGGGGCGTGACATGGAGTGAAGCAGGTTTGAGAGTGTCGTTCGAAAGGCGAGCGTTGAGAGGAAGAGATAGTGAGAAATGAGAAAATGAAAGTTTTGAGAGGGGGGGGAAGGAAGTGTGTGAAGATAAGTAAGAAAACGGGAGTTGAGGGAAGAGAAAATCATAAAACATTAGTAATTGTTTGACACATCATCATCACTGAAATTAAATGGAGATATTAGTTCCTGTGCTCCATTTGCAATGCGCCATTTGGCATTTAAATCCACTTTACTCTGCCACCTGAGCTTGAATCGAGGAAAATGGAGATCTGTCGGACTGGGGTGTGTCATACTGAAGTGTGACACACTGGAGTACTGTAGTGTGTCAGCATGGGGGTGTCAGACTGAAGAATATCCAACAGATGTTTCAACCTGAAGTGTACCTGACAGGTGTGTAAGGCAGGTGTGCCAGAGTGAGGTGTATCAGACAGCGATGTGTTAGTGTGTCAGTCAGTGTGTCAGACTGAGGGGTGTGTTAGTGTGTCAGTCAGTGTGTGAGACTGAGGGGTGTGTTAGTGTGTCAGTCAGTGTGTCAGACTGAGGAGTGTGTTAGTGTGTCAGTCAGTGTGTCCGACTGAGGGGTGTGTTAGTGTGTCAGTCAGTGTGTGAGACTGAGGGGTGTGTTAGTGTGTCAGTCAGTGTGTGATACTGAGGGGTGTGTTAGTGTGTCAGTCAGTGTGTGATACTGAGAGGTGTGTTAGTGTGTCAGTCAGTGTGTGATACTGAGGGTGTGTTAGTGTGTCAGTCAGTGTGTGAGACTGAGGGTGTGTTAGTGTGTCAGTCAGTGTGTGAGACTGAGGGGTGTGTTAGTGTGTCAGTCAGTGTGTCAGACTGAGGCGTGTGTTAGTGTGTCAGTCAGTGTGTGAGACTGAGGGTGTGTTAGTGTGTCAGTCTGTGTGTGAGACTGGGGTGTGTTAGTGTGTCAGTCAGTGTCGACTGGGTGAGTGTCACAGTGGTCAGACTGAGGGTGTTAGTGTGTCAGTCAGTGTGTGAGACTGAGGGGTGTGTTAGTGTGTCAGTCAGTGTGTGAGACTGAGGGGTGTGTTAGTGTGTCAGTCAGTGTGTCAGACTGAGGGGTGTGTTAGTGTGTCAGTCAGTGTGTGAGACTGAGGGGTGTGTTAGTGTGTCAGTCAGTGTGTGAGACTGAGGGGTGTGTTAGTGTGTCAGTCAGTGTGTGAGACTGAGGGGTGTGTTAGTGTGTCAGTCAGTGTGTCAGACTGAGAGGTGTGTTAGTGTGTCAGTCAGTGTGTGATACTGAGAGGTGTGTTAGTGTGTCAGTCAGTGTGTGAGACTGAGAGGTGTGTTAGTGTGTCAGTCAGTGTGTGAGACTGAGGAGTGTGTTAGTGTGTCAGTCAGTGTGTGATACTGAGGGGTGTGTTAGTGTGTCAGTCAGTGTGTGAGACTGAGGGGTGTGTTAGTGTGTCAGTCAGTGTGTCAGACTGAGGGGTGTGTTAGTGTGTCAGTCAGTGTGTGAGACTGAGGGGTGTCAGACCACAGCGGAAGCGAGGCGGCTGTAGTTACCGAGGAAACGAACGATTCGGCGCAGCAGGGGGTTGAAGTAGCAGCAGTCTGCCGTCACGATGGTCTTCTCCTGAGCCCCCTCCGCCTTCATGAAGAAGCACGACAGCTCGCCCGCCAGAATCTAGGGGAGACACGAGACACCTGCCATATTTCCCCCGCTGATGTGCCCGAGGCTGAACGTTAGCGACGTAGCAATTTCAACAAACAAAAGATTTCAGTTGTAAAAATTTTTTTTAATTATGCTTACAGGTTAATAAATCATTATTCCTTGCACATTATAATGGAACATCAGGATGGGCCATTGCACGCACTCATTCCAAAAACAAAACAACAATGTGCTTCAATTACAACATAACTATAAAATATATAATTACGTCCACATAATCAAACACAAAAACAGCGGCAGAGAATATACACCCCAATGAGAACAATGAACACGAATACCAAAGCATCAGACCAAGGAGGCTCCTTCTCTCCACACCAGCATCATTGTGAACATCTTCGAAAATGGAGCATCTGGTGTTCAGTTCAACCAGCCTGGGTGTAATCAGTGAGTATTTCTCACAGTCTACGTATGTGCATGGAGGCACAGTGGGATAATATGGTACATCTCATGCTGGTGTGAACTTCATTCACACTATGCACAGGATGTACACTCCCACATAGACATGCCCAACACCACACATCATCCATCAACCCCTAATTCTGAACCATTCCCTCACTACCCGTCTTCCACCGTGGTCTGAAGACGCATCTCTTCAGACTATACCTGGACCAACTGCCACCACTCTGCGGATCATTTCACTTAAATTCCCCTTTTATTGCCACTCATGTTACATGTACCTCCATTCCAGCACTTATTGTACTTTGTATTATGGCCCTAATGTTGTAGCTTGTAACTGCCCACTAGTTTGACTTAGCATCGGTTAGGTCAGAATGATGTTCACTGTGTGAACTGGACTGTGTTCTTGGCTATGAATAACTGTACAAAATGAGTATTGTACCTTATCGGACACGTGTTTTGTAGTTGTTCCAATGATCATGATATGCAGTTTTGTACGTCGCTTTGGATAAAAGCGTCTGCTAAATAAATGTCATGTAATGTAACGTAATGTCATTCACTCATTTGAATGTGCCCACACAGACAGCATATAACAATCACCACACTCAAACCGCACTCAAACCGCACAGAGCTAATGCGTCCTCTTCTGTCATTCCGCGTGTTCTGCTAGCCCACAGTGAGGACTGGGAAACGATTCCGGATAATCCTCCTGTTGGACGTCCAGTCACGCTTCCAGCGCTTCCGATTCCAACTGCGGGATCCCAACGAGGGCGACGCTCGCCAAGACTCCGCCCCCGAAAACCTGTCGTTGGCGACGGCCGCGCCTTTTACGATCGCCGGGTCCCTGAAGCGTCATCGACCGGGAACGAACGCGGGTCACGTGGCCACGAAATACGCAGATATGCATGGCGGAGGTCCACAACACGAGCACCAACACAACGGAGTCCAACGCAGGCCGGTGCCATGCTTTTATTAATAGAAATGAGCAAAAACATTAAAAATAAAAAGGTTTAACGGAGCCTTCGGGCCTGAGTATAATCTGGCAGGATGACTGAAGCTTCGATGCGTATTAGTCACGATGGGCTACGTGCAGCAGCAGCAGAGGGGGACTGAGCACACAGCCGGTGCGGTTAAGATGCAGAGCGGGGGGGACTGCCAGCGCTTCTCCACCGTCACGGGTGCTGACGTCGCTCCGCTCAGCGCTAACACCGGCAGACAAATATTTACGCTGCGCTAAACGCCCAGCTGTCTGAGGACACGACGAGAGGCGCTCCTCCTCCTCCTCCTCCTCCTCCTCCTCCTCCTCCCGCGGGGCCGCCCCGAGAACCGCCGTTAAAAAGAAACGACGGCTCTCTCCCGTAGCTCCGCCACCGTGCCACCGCGCCACCGCACCGCCGCCACGCCCGGGAGGACCGTACGGCGGGTGCGCGGCAGCCTCACACTGCCTCGGCCGCGTCTGACCGCCGGGCCCAGCGCGTGGGGGAGACGAGCAGGAGCTGCAGGGGGCGTCGGGGGAGGAGGCTGACGTAAAAAGGAGGAGTGACGGACAGGAGATGGCTCTCGAGTCTTCCTCCACGCGACTGCCTCAGAACGCGACCCCTCTCAGCGGGGCGACTGCCCTTTACCAGGCCCCCACGGGGCCCCCAACGCGCCCCCCTCCCCCCACCCTCCCATCCCCCAGTCCTGCCACTGTGTGAGCAGAGGCTGAGCAGTGATAGGCCCCCTTACAAAAACGCCTGGTTGCAGAGAAGCGGAGTAACCAGACTCGCCACTCCAGAGGCTGCAGTTGCAAATTCCATGTGAGGTATTGCTGTGGCTTTTAAATGGCGTCTTTAAAACAGTTCCTTTATACCGTCCCTTTCAAAACAGTTCCTTTGAGCCATCCCTTTTAAAGCAGTTCCTTTAAACTGTGCCTTTTAAAGCTGTTCCTTTAAACTGTGCCTTTAAAGCAGTTCCTTTAAACTGTGCCTTTTAAAGCAGTTCCTTTAAACTGTGCCTTTAAAGCAGTTCTTTTAAACTGTGCCTTTAAAGCAGTTCTTTTAAACTGTGCCTTTAAAGCAGTTCTTTTAAACTGTGCCTTTAAAGCAGTTCTTTTAAACTGTGCCTTTAAAGCAGTTCTTTTAAACTGTGCCTTTAAAGCAGTTCCTTTAAACTGTGCCTTTTAAAGCAGTTCCTTTAAACTGTGCCTTTGAAAGCGGTTCCTTTAAACTGTGCCTTTAAAGCAGTTCCTTTAAACTGTGCCTTTAAAGCAGTTCCTTTAAACTGTGCCTTTTAAAGCAGTTCCTTTAAACTGTGCCTTTAAAGCAGTTCCTTTAAACTGTGCCTTTAAAGCAGTTCCTTTAAACTGTGCCTTTAAAGCAGTTCCTTTAAACTGTGCCTTTGAAAGCGGTTCCTTTAAACTGTGCCTTTAAAGCAGTTCCTTTAAACTGTGCCTTTTAAAGCAGTTCCTTTAAACTGTGCCTTTAAAGCAGTTCCTTTAAACTGTGCCTTTTAAAGCAGTTCCTTTAAACTGTGCCTTTTAAAGCAGTTCCTTTAAACTGTGCCTTTTAAAGCAGTTCCTTTAAACTGTGCCTTTTAAAGCAGTTCCTTTAAACTGTGCCTTTAAAGCAGTTCCTTTAAACTGTGCCTTTACTGGCACAGTACTAGCACAGGTTGAATACCCCGCTTCCTAATCCATGGTCCTAAAGACTCAGTTTCCCATGTAACCCCAGCACATGCTGGGTGACTCCATGCTCATTTCTAAAAAGCAAGAGCAGGCAGCACGGCTGTCAGTTACAAGGCCCCCAAACAATATAATGACTCAACATCCCAGGGAATTAGAGATTTTCTCTGCATATGAAATAAGGCTTCAAACTAATTCCTTTCAGCTCCTATACAATTAGTCACTGCTCCATTTTATCGTAGCGGAGGACGTCTTTCTTTGAAGCGAATTTGTTCCTGTGTCTCTGCGTTACGAGCAGCAAGTGCATTCAGTTGTTTAATCGTTGCTGGCATTTTTTCTTCAACTGTTTTTGTTTGTGGTATTTTATTCTATTCTATTGTTTTGTCTGGACGTTTACTGATTCATTCTGAGATGTTGTTACACCTAATCATTCTTTTTTTCTGTCCTGTTACGCAATAAGGGATAAAAAATGAAGTGCGATACAATGAAATGGATTCATATTATTGATTTTATTCACAGTTAACGCATAATAATTCACAGAGAAAATTTTTAGTTTTTGGTTGATGTTTAGCAATAAACTATTTTTGTGGTTTTATTCATAAAAAATCTGACTTTAAGCTATGTAGCTGTGGATATGAGTCAACTATACTACACCCCAATCATTGCATACAACTAGCACAAATAGGCTTGTTTCTTCCCATTGCCTTTGAAATGATTGGTCTCACATGTTCGACTTAATTTCCTCCTAACCATTTTAGCGCTTCGTCCTATCATTCCATTGGATTAAGTGCTCTGATAATTCCGAGGTCCACACCAACGGGCCACATAAAGGACTACAGGAGCATCACATTAAAAAAGTTATTACACAGCCTGTTATGGGTAGCTGGAGCCCTCCACTCATTTCACCCCCGCGCTAATGGCTACTCGCGTTGATAAGCCTGAATTATGGATGCTCTTACAGTACATCGGGGATAGAGAGCCAAAGAAATAAATTATTCACATGGAGGCCTAGTTGTAGCTCACACAGCAAAGCGTGTCACGCAGATTTTACCCAGAAGCCTTTAAATCACACGTCTACAGTGTGCAAAGTTGATGACGCTACAGTGTTGAGAGCTCTCTCTTCACTTCGCAAAGATATAAATGCACACAAGAAAACGCACATGCACGTGCATGGGCGTACACACGGACACACACACACACACGATAAAACAGCTAAAAAAGACAAAACTATGCGATTTGCCATGAATAAGTCACATGTGGAGTCATGCACAAATTCATTCATAAGACACAGCCACACAAATACCTCCAGAACAGAAACAAATAACACGCACTATACATCAATGAGGTCTTCAGCTTGACATGTGACCCACAGGGGTCCATGGGGTCCTGGGGAGGGGAGGGGAGAGGTGGGGGGGGGGGGTCATGACTGAAGAAAGAGCCTGTGTTTCTCAGCCACACGTTCACTCAGGGAAGATTTGGGGGGGGGGGGGTTACTCTGTACTCCCCCTCCCCCACAAACTTTGACCATTGACTTTGAAAAATCAATTATTTTGATCCGCCCCTAGAAAAAATACTACACATTTTTCAAGTTTTTTTCGCAATTTTTCTCTGCTCAGGCAGTCATAAAAACACTCTGTTAAAAATGACAAATAAAATAATTTAACAAGGTGACCTAATTTCTGATTGGTTAAGTTGGGCAATACAAAATTTGGGGACAAACCAGGATCTGCTGTCACTTTATATTTGTCAACATTACTAGCCGGCTAGCTAGGTAATTGTCACCGCTAGATTGCAAATGTATTTCCTTTCTTTTTTCATTCGACAGCGCAAGAGGATCTGACAAAGGCAGGTAAAGGCAAATTATTTCAAATTATTTAGGAAGCAAATTTTGAGTTACTTTGACCAAAAGTGATGTTTTTACACGCAGGTTATTATGCAACCATTCTTGTTCCTTAGCAATGTTGTCGGAAATGTACATTTTATTTACATATTTTTTGGCTGAGAAATAATTTCTCGAAACATTTTGCAATTATTAAAAATGTTCTGTTTTTCATTAAAAATGTAGGCCTACGTAATTGATCTTGCTGATAAGGTATGCCTCAAAACGCCTTGTCTAAAAACATGCAGCGTAAATCATAATACGGATGATTGCAGGCTTGTTTCTGAGCGGCATTGCTGCATGATGCATCCATCTGTGGCTTCGCCATCGAGGCGCCGGGTTTGTAGAGGTAAACAATGGTGGCGTCGCGTCCTCTTATTGTGTTTTTAGGTGGTCCTGCTAAAATCAGTACGCGTCACTGGGAACATTTTTAGCTCAGGTCCAGATTCATGTAGCCAGTGCATACATGACAAGATCAAAGAACAAGGCTACGTTGAAATTGTACTTCTTGAAGGAATACTGCAGGCAAACATTTGTTTGCCCGTCCAAAGTATCTCATTTCCCCAGCCCCCCCCCACCCCACCCCACCCCACCCCACCCCATCTCACCCCACCACCGTACCCCCCAAGCACCCCCTCAAAGTGGGCCAGAACCGTGGCTCCATTCCCCTGACCTCCAATACAGCCCCACAGGCAGGCCTCGGGAGCCACAATGGAGCGCGTCAGTCAGTACTGATCATCCGAAGCGTCACCGCACTGAAAAAAACACCTGCAGTGCAGCTACCGTGGGATTAAAGCTGACAGAAGCTACCGGAATCGCAGCCATTGTGCCTGCTATGAATGTTTAAGGGGCTCAGTGAAAAAAATCCCAGCACTGGGACGAGACGAAGGCACAAGCTACACACAAAAAAAAAACTATTTTAAAAAGACCAAAAGTGATAGACACTAAGCAGCCCATCCCGTGAGGGACAATGTGGTGGAAAATAAGACATGAATGAAAATAAAATATACTAAGCTGTAATATCTAATAAAACAACTGTTGCAGTTGCATAAGAGAGAAAGAAGATGTTTGAATACATTAGTTGTGACACATGCACAGATATTATATGCAAAAGTATTGAGACAGTGACGCAATTTTTGTCGTTCTGGTTCTATACTGCTGCAAGCTGGATTTGAAATAGAACAATGAATACGAGGTTAAAGTGCAGACTGTCAGAATGACTTTGAGGGTTTTTACATCCATGTCGGGTGTTTACATGCAGGAATTACAGCCCTTTTGTGCATATTCCCCCATTTTTTGGAAGCGAAAGTAATGGGAAAAATCAACATAATATGAAACGAAGTCGTCATATTTAGTGTTTGTTTGCGAATCCCTTGCATTCAGTGATATGTGGGAGAGCGGCATCATGCTTTATATCATTACAAAAGAGGAAGAAATACCAGAGACAGAAATAGAAAGAGAGCAACAGAGTTCAAGAGGTAGAGATTCAGAGGAGGACAGTACTGATGCAGGTGGCCTTTTTTATGCTGAAGAGATATTTCAAAATGACAGGCGCCTGTGAAGAGAGTTTCGGGTCTTGTCAACAGCACCAGGGGAAACCAACATCGCAGGAATTTCACTGAGCTGAGATTTTTTGAAGATGAAGAAAAAAAAAGCTTCTGGCCCTGGTCTCTGTACCACCCCATTAACTGTTGAGCCTCAAAGAACAATCAATATATGTTTAACATTAGAACACAGCCGGGATGGAGTCAGTTCAATTTCAATTCAGTCCATTCAGGAAATTAATTGAAATCCATTTGTGAATTGAAAAATGCCTATTAGGCTCTATGAGGATTATTAAATTTGTGAATTGAATTCATTTCCTGAGTTTAACCGGGCTGAAATGGAACCGATCCTCAGCTTGGGAACAGAGGGTAATTGTTGGAGTAAAAAACATCCCTCTCTGCAACAGCTGCCTTGGCCCCTTCATTTAAGCACATGAGCTCTGTCCTAACATAACTCCCAAAATAAAGTTCTCCCCCAACAGTTCCATGGCAGTAGCGATGATTAAAGTCCATAGAATCCATAAATAACGCATCTGAAACAATTTCAAGGCAAGGGGTGTTTGGCTTGGTGCAGAAAATGTCGACAGTGCAGAAAGCACCACTGGCTGTAATGAAATTCAGCCTTATTTCCTTTAACTCTCCTT
This sequence comes from Anguilla rostrata, assembly GCF_018555375.3. NCBI lineage: Eukaryota > Metazoa > Chordata > Actinopteri > Anguilliformes > Anguillidae > Anguilla > Anguilla rostrata. Next base: position 65,592,994 of record NC_057934.1, read on the forward strand.
TAGAGGAGGTTTTTTTAAAAATGTGTTTTCAAAATTCCGAGTCAGTGTTCCAGAACCCTGTTGCTTTAAATTACCAGTCGTGATTGTTACATCAGCGGTAGTAGAATGTTCAGTTACAGGGAGAGCATTCTAATCACAAACAGTATTTGTTGATCTCACAGCTTAAAGGGTTAAACCGGTGAAAAAGCAGGCGGCCGGTAAGGAAGGCGTCTGAGTCCCATCAGGACCGCCGAGCTTGACAGACACCCGGCCGTGAGCCACAAAAAGACACCGATGTCATGGTAACAGACACCAGCTGTCCCCGCAGGCTCTGGAGCTCCGCGTCAGGCGTCCCAGTATCAGGCGTCTCCGCCTTATTGACCCAGCGGCTTGTGCTTACTCCAGAACAGAGTCAGCGAGCGTGACGTGCGCTAGTCTTTTCCGGCACTGACAGCCTGACCTGAGGCACGGCCGGGGCGGCGAACCGTTTTCGCTCGGCGCGCCCAATCGACGGGCTTTGTCAGGCCCGTACGCGTCGATCGGCGGTGCCCGTTCGTTAAGGCCGATCATCCGAGCGTGACTCATCCCCGAGGAACCCGGAGGCTCGCCTTGACCGAGCCGAACTGAACTGAACTGAACTGAACTGGACAACGCAGCCGCGCGCGCCCGCCCACACATGCAGTATTTATCGAATGGAAATGTCGAGATGAATCCGAACCGCCGTTGTCAGAGACGATGTCGCCGCAAACTGCAGTTAAATAGGTCAAAGCGATGCATTGGAAGGGGATTTGCATATTGTAGATGGCATAAAGGGGGGAGAGGAGTGACACAGGGAGGAAGCAAGTACCGGAAACAACAATGCAAAAAGCCACCGTGGGAGAAGAGGAATAAAAGATGAGAAATAAGGGGGTCATTTAGAGGCAAACAGAACAAACGGGGTTTGACAGTTTTTTTCTGGGTTCCTCACTCAGGCAGTCAAACCCTGCTAAGCCAGCCCTGTGAAGCTGCACGAAAAACCCTTCAGCCGGGAGCCTCCACCTTTCCGTGACTGCGTTCCCCGTCCCCAGCGCCCCCAGCCCTGCTGCACAGCCCTCAGGGGTACTCTCTCCAGCATCCCACAGCCGTCAGATCTCCAAACCAGCAGGCCACTGGCTATGAGAGGGACAAGCTCCATGCCTCCATTAAATCCACCGTCAGCAAATACTTTAAAGGCATTTTTGCTGTTTGTAAATTTAAAGAATCCAAATGGAAGAGGCACAGGAGAAATGTGCAGTCATTAAGCCGTTGAAAGAGGCTGTTGAATAGCTACCGAGCTAGCATTGTGACTCCAAAAGTCCTCCATTTTTATGCCTCTGATGTCTGCGCCTCTGGGAGCCCATGCAGTCATGGTCTCCGCGCGATGGTGTCATATCCTATTTTTCATCTCTCCTTTTTCCTCTCATCCCCTCTTTTGTTGATTATCTCCTCTGCATGGGTCTATTTCTAACCCCGGTGTGGAAAAGTAGGTTAGCATCTCTCCCCTCTCTCTTTCTCCACCTCTGCTCCAATTCAATTTCACACACACTCTCTCGCTCCCTGCCCCCCCCCTCTCTCTCTCTCTCCCTCTCTCTCACTCTTTCTCTCTCTCTCTCTCTCTCTCTCTCTCTCTCTCTGTCTCTCTCGTCCCCTCCCACCTCCCTCCAGTTAAAGCCCTTCTGATCCCTTTTCATCTCGCTCGGTGCTCCATGAGTGTGTAAGAACCCCACTCTCCTCCTCATCCTCATCCTCATTTCTCTTCTCTGCTCTTCTGCTCCACACTTCTCCTTCTCATCCCTCCTTTGCTCCATCCTCCTCCCCTCTCCGTTCTATTTTCCAGTCTTTTTCTACAGCAGTTTTAGGGGAACACCTACACACCTCTAAAGGTGTGTGTGTATGTGTGTGTGCTTATGCGTGTGCACGCATGTGTGTGTGTGTGTAGGTGTATGTGTATGTGTGTGTGTGTGTGTGCGTGTGTATGTGTGTGTGTGCTTGTGTGGTGTGTGTGTGTGTGTGTGTGCGCGCGTGTGTGTGTGTGTGTGTATGTGTGTGTGTTTACGTTTGTGTGTGTGTGCGTATGTGTGTGTGTGCGTGCGTGTGTGTGTGCGCGTGTGTGTGCGTGGGTGTGTGTGTGTGTTTGCGTGTGTGTGCGTGTGTGTGTGTGTGTGCGCGTACGTGTGTGTGTGCGTGCATGTGTGTGTGTGTAGGTGTGTGTGTATGTGTGTGCGTGTGTGTGTTTGGGTGGTCTGTGTGTGTGTGTGTGTGTGCGCGTGTGTATGTGCGTGTGTGTGTGTGTGTATGCGTGCGTGTGCATGTGTGTGTGTGTGTGTGTGCGTGTGTGTGTGTGTGTGGGGTGTATGTGTGTGGTTTGCGTGTGCGTGCGTGTGTGTGTGTGTGCGCGTACGTGTGTGTGTGCGTGCGTGTGTGTGCGTGAGTTTTTTTAACGCAGACTCTGGGGGAACATTCTTCTCAGACAGGCAGGTTAAATGGATACCACGGGCTGTCATGCCTGCTAAAGAGCGGGAGAGAGAGACAGAGAAAGGGAAGAGAAGGAGTCCTCCCTCCCCCCCCCCCCACCCTCCCCGTGTCTCTCAGAGGGGCCCCAGAACAGAGCAGCTGTGACAAACACGCGTTAGTCTCAGCACACGCGTGTGTGTGTGTCTTCATCCGTCACGCGGGGCACATTCCCCCAGAGGGACGCACACACGCGTGTGTGTGTGTCTTCATCCGTCACGCGGGGCACATTCCCCCAGAGGGACACACACACACACGCGTGTGTGCGCCTCCTTCACAGGCCCGTTCACGGGCAGCCTTATCGCCGCCATCGCGCACGCCTCCAGCGCTCGGTCAGAAGTGCACCCTTCGCTCGCTCGATAGCGTCTTTCTCGCCAATCGGCTTAGCTTCGCCCCGCAGACACTGCGCAGCAAACAACGGTGAGTTTTTTTGTTTTTTTTAGCGGGGAACACAGACCGTGAAGATTCAAGCTGAAGGTCTCCTAGTCCTTTCAAAGGAAAATCGTAGTTACAGCCATTAAAAATTAAAGCCGCCATTTTTTATTTAATCGAGTAAATGATTTATTCCTTTAAGGGACAGGCCCATTTCTTCAGCTCCGCTCAATGTACGACATCCTTTCGACACCGACAATTTGGGTACCCATTCATAAATTTAGGCTTTTCAAGGAAAATCGAGGTATTGCATCGTTCTCAGGGCCGTGCTTGGCATGACGCGCTGAGAGGCGGTGATGTCACCGAGGCAGAGCTCGCAGGCCGCGGCCTTGCGAAGGAACACGTTCCGGAAACGTGTTACACCGATGTTCCGCCGGCCCCGGCGGCTCTGACATCACAACGCGTCTGGCACAGTCGCTCCGCATCGCAGCCACGTTCATTTCAGTAGTGCCCTTGTTACCGAACGCTATTCACACACTGAGTTTTTCGTGTGGTCTCCATCGCCCTCTCTCCTCCTCTCTCTCTCTCTCTCTCCATCTCTAATTCTCACTCTGCCTCGAGGAACAGAACCTTCTCTCTTCCAGTCTCCATCTCCCTCTCTCTTGCCAAACGCTGTCGATCGATTCTTTCCGCCGTCAGTTATTCTCGTCTCTGGTTTCCCTTTCTCCCGGCCTCCCTGCTGCTTCCCTCCCTTCCCTGTGACGGACAGATACGCGGACGCCAGTCCTCTCTGGTTTGAGGCCTCCCAGGCCATCTGCTTCCACCAGGGCCGCGCAAGAGAACGCCGCCGCACCGCGGGGAACCACGCGCTCGCGTGCGCGTGCGTACGGGGCTGCGGCGGGGTCGGGGCGAGGGGCAGCGCTACTCGTTTTTGCGCTGAGGATCCTCCATTTTGTGCCTACAACCTGTCCCCTTGGCTACTGAGCCAGGTCTACCATCAGCTCCTGCCCTGTCAGGTACACACGCGCGCCTTTAACTGCACTGCGGTGTCTCAGCGCTTCTGAAAAGCAGGGGGGAAATGCTAAATTCCCAACCGCATAAGAACAAACAAGCTACACATAATTACAGCAGTGAAAACAGAGCCGATATTAAGTGCCTAATGCTAATATTAAAGTTTTGGATAATTGCTTCAGAGGCAGCCTTTCATGTTCCTTTGCGCGGTTTGGGGGAGATCATTAAGAGCGGGTGGTAATTACTCACACAGTTAAAGCAGTCTCTGTGAAGTAAGGCGGTGGGGGGGGGGGGGGGCTGGTTGGGGCGGGGGGCTTTGCTGTGTTTTAATTGGCGCCGTCTCCATGGCGGTGTGTGACACAGCGCGTGTGGAGCAGCGTGGCCAGGGGCCTCTGCATGCGCTGCAGGGAGAAGGGAGAGCCGGGGAAAGTGACCACGTCTGGGAAAACAACCGGTTCATTCTATACCACTACTACTGATGTGTGTCTGTGTGTGTCTACTATCAGTGTGTGTGTGTCTGTGTGTATCTACTATCAGTGTGTGTGTCTGTGTGCATCTACTATCAGTGTGTGTGTGTCCGTGTGTGTCTCTGTGTGTACTATCAGTGTGTGTGTCTGTGTGCATCTACTATCAGTGTGTGTGTCTGTGTGTGTCTACTATCAGTGTGTGTGTGTGTGCGTTACTATCAGTGTGTGTTGTCTGTGTGCATCTATATCAGTGTGTGTGTGTCTGTGTTGTCTACTATCAGTGTGTGTGTGTCTGTGTGCATCTACTATCAGTGTGTGTGTCTGTGTGTGTCTACTATCAGTGTGTGTGTGTCTGTGTGCGCCTACTATCAGTGTGTGTGTGTGTCTGTGTCTGTCTACTATCAGTGTGTGTGTCCGTGTGTGTCTACTATCAGTGTGTGTGTGTCTGTGTGTGTCTACTATCAGTGTGTGTGTCTGTGTGCGTCTACTATCAGTGTGTGTGTGTCTGTGTGCGTCTACTATCAGTGTGTGTGTCTGTGTGCGTCTACTATCAGTGTGTGTGTGTCCGTGTGCATCTACTATCAGTGTGTGTGTCAGTGTGCATCTACTATCAGTGTGTGTGTATACTATCAGTGTGTGTGTCTGCTGTTGGTGTGTGTCTGTGTGTGTATACTATCAGTGTGTGTGTCTGCTGTTGGTGTGTGTCTGTGTGTGTCTACTATCAGTGTGTGTGTCTGCCGTTGGTGTGTGTGTCTGCTACCAGAGTACATCAGACAGAGGTGTGCGTGTGTGTAATAGGTGTGTGTCTCTGTTGTGCTACCCTGGAGTGGGTCTCTGCCATTCATTTCTGTCCCTGCAGGGGGTAGAGCGAGAGGGAGACAGAGAGGGGGGCGGGAGAGAGTGTGTGTCTGTGAGAGAGAGAAAGGGAGAGAGAGATAGGGAGGGGGAAAGAGAGACGGAGAGAGAGTGTGTGTGAGAGAGAGAGAAAGAGAGAGAGAGAGAGGGAGAGAGAGAAGGGGGAGAGAAAGGGAGAGAGAGGGAGAGAGAGAATGTGTGAGAGAGAAAGAGAGAGAGAGAGAGAGAGAGAGCGCTCAGCGTGACAGTGCTTGTTTACGCTCTCTGTCGGGGGGTTCAGGGGGGGCCGGGCTCCAGTCTGGGGCTCAGAGTGCAGTGAGCGTGCCACCGCCCTCTCAGAGCGAGCCAGCTAGCAGACAGGAGACATAATGAGCTGCCAGGCTCTGCCCCGTCTAACCAATGAGAGCTAACCTGCGCTCCCACACGCCACCACTCCTCTCATCCGAATCCTACGCTGCACGGTGCTCGAAGCACATCATTGCCGTCACCTGCAGGCCTGCAGGGAGCCCTCCTCTCATTCACGCGCTCACGAGCCAGTGGCCTTTTGCCACATCACAAGCCTCCCAGCACTCCACCTGAGAGCCCGGGGACAGGCCTGCACACATCCTGGCGATCAGCTAGAGGGCGCTATTACAGAAGTTACCGAGCGGCCAAAAACCGGGCTGTGTTTCTGAAGCGCACTTCCTTGTCTCGTTGAGAGACGTTGCTCACTAGCGCCAGTGCGGTTGGCTCCAGTATTCGTGTTTCTGCCTCCTCGTTTCAATGTACGTCAATGGTAACAATATGGTCAAAATACAAAGTCAATTATTTCTTGCCACAAAAAAAAATGTAGTCACAGTAGGTGTTTTTTCTTTGTCTAATGTCTCCTCATGTGCTGATTTGTTAAGTTATTGTGTGATTCAGACAAAACTGTGACATTTTTGTGGATGAATCAGGGACAGCTGGAGTCACTGCCAAGTCACTGTATCTCACACGCTTAGTGGTCGACCAAACTTCCTGTCCCTACTGCACAGTCTCCGGCATCAATTTGTACAAAATGGAGCATCGCGTAGTTCTGGCAGGCCACGAGAGTCAAGCGCTCCGGCTGAATCAGCTGATGGCTCAGCTGAGTGATGTTCGCCTATGACAGTACATTCACTTAACAGGGCGGTCTACTTAAACAGCCTCCCTCTACTCATTCGGCTGCTCCTCCTGCATGCAAGCTGCTGCACGTTGCTTCGTAAATCCCCTCCACCACCCCTGCTCCATCCCTGTGTGTCAAGAATTTGCATTTCTCCATTCCTATGCGTTAAGAATTTGTATTGCTCCATCCCTATGTGTTAAGAACTTGCTTTGCTGCTGGATCTGTTCTGTGTGTACCCCTCTAGGGGGGTTTGGCTGCTGGCCTCCCGGCCTTATCCACGTGGGCTGCGTGGTTGGCGGGAGAGCTCCAGAACAGAGCCATACCGCCAAACATAACTGTATTGCCTTTATTGTCAATAAAGATCTACTTTGATGACAGTGGTCCTGACAGAAATGGCAGCGTCCGCGGATTGCACTTCCCGGGGCTTCTAAATGCCTTTCACCTAGCCCATAGAAAGTCAGTGGGTGATGTCACAGTGACTTTGTCCATATTTTTCTCCAGTCCACGAAACCAACTCAAGAAACTCCAGTGGACCTGAATACATGCGCGCTACCCACGGTGAGACAAAGCTAATTCTTTTGTTGCGCCGCTGGCAGCCAGCCAAAAGCACAGCCCAGTTTCAATCCAGCCATGTCTTTTTCCGGGCTGAGCAAATTCAGACGGTCCCCCTCCTGCATTTACTTTTAACTTCAGAGGGGAAACCCACCGATAAGTGGACCCAGGGCAAGGTCTTTTGTGCTTTTCAATTCAATGCAATTCACTTTCATGTTTTTCTTTCAGAGATTTTTCTTACAGAGCTTTTTATAGAGACGCTGTCGCAAAGATAGCTTCACAGAAAGAAACGGGAAAAAGGAAAAAGGAAAAAGCTACCCGGTGAAAAGAGCTGTCGGGAGGAACCCGGCTGTAAAGGGGGAGCCCATCCTCCGCTGGCCAGCCTGGCGTCAGTCGTTAAAGATCTCCTGCTCTACGCCTGATTAAATTATTTGACACATGCTCACCTGAGCCTGATTTATGCTGATTGCAGACCGATGAGAGTCTAATCGTACCTCATGCAAATCAAATCTCCGTCTGCGAATCTAGCGTCTGTCCTTCGGCTCCCGTCTGCGCAGGTCGAATGCGAACAATTAATCTGCGTACGATTGCCGGCAGTGCGGTCTGCCACACTGTCATGGCCGCCGCCATGCAGGTTTTCTCTCTCAGCTACATTTAGTTTATTTATTTAATGCCACGTCCTCGCCCGTCTTAGATTCCGTTCCGTCGCGTGGCTCGTCAATGTCTACCCATTCAGCACGGGGGGAGCGGCCTGTGGACCTGCCCCGACGTGGGATTTTGGAAAGGACGCACAATAGGGGAGATAACAAATGCACTATGGGCTGAAATGGGGTTCATCGTGATTATATGGCTAACTGGTTGCCACCCAATCTAAGGTTAAGCAGGGTATTTAGGTTCTCAGCACTGACTGTACCTGTACCTAGCTAGGATAATTTGATTATGTTAGTGTATCTGGCAGGATTGTTTTTGTATGATTAGGTGTGATTCCAGTGCTAGTTTGTACTTGGTAGGATTCTTGCTTGCTGAACAAGCTTACTCTACAGGGTTGGAGTCCTGATCGATGTGGTCACTTCTGGCACTACGATCCTTACTTCACTCTAGTGTTTCTTTTGCGCCTCTACATCATGAAACCTATGCACTTGTTGTACGTCGCTCTGGATAAGAGCGTCTGCTAAATGCCTGTAATGTAATGTAATGACTTGTGTTCCAGATGAAAGAGTTACATTACATTTATTTGGAAGACGCTTTTATCCAAAGCGACGTACGATACGTTCAAATAAAAGTGCCTAAAACTGTGGAGATGTGAGGGAATGGGGTGTTGGGTGAAAGCGAAGCTGTGACCAGGGCCTACTATCACAGCTCTGTGTGAGGGAGAAGTTCACGCCCCTGTGCCGAAGGACTTAAAGAGATTCCCATCGCAGTGTTCAGCAGGACTGTGTTCCGTAGGACAGCGTTCTGCAGGACAGTGTTCCGCAGGGCAACGTTCAGCACGGCAGTGTTCAGCAGGACAGCGTTCCACAGGACAGTGTTCCCACAGGACAGTGTTCAGCAGGACAGTGTTCAGCAGGACAGCGTTCCACAGGACAGTGTTCAGCAGGACAGTGTTCAGCAGGACAGCGTTCCACAAGACAGTGTTCCGTAGGACAGCGTTCTGCAGGACAATGTTCAGCAGGACAGTGTTCAGCAGGACAATGTTCCACAGGACAGTGTTCCGCAGGACAGCATTTGGCAGGACAGTGTTCAGCAGGACAGTGTTCAGCAGGACAGTGTTCCGTAGGACAGTGTTCAGCAGGACAGTGTTCAGCAGGACAGTGTTCCGTAGGACAGCGTTCTGCAGGACAATGTTCAGCAGGACAGTGTTCAGCAGGACAGTGTTCCGTAGGACAGCGTTTGGCAGGACAGTGTTCAGCAGGACAGTGTTCAGCAGGACAGTGTTCAGCAGGACAGTGTTCAGCAGGACAGCGTTCCACAGGACAGTGTTCCCTCAGGACAGTGTTCAGCAGGACAGCGTTCCACAAGACAGTGTTCCGTAGGACAGCGTTCTGCAGGACAATGTTCAGCAGGACAGTGTTCAGCAGGACAATGTTCCACAGGACAGTGTTCCGCAGGACAGCATTTGGCAGGACAGTGTTCAGCAGGACAGTGTTCCGTAGGACAGTGTTCAGCAGGACAGTGTTCAGCAGGACAGTGTTCCGTAGGACAGTGTTCAGCAGGACAGTGTTCAGCAGGACAGCGTTCCACAAGACAGTGTTCCGTAGGACAGCGTTCTGCAGGACAATGTTCAGCAGGACAGTGTTCAGCAGGACAGTGTTCCGTAGGACAGTGTTCAGCAGGACAGTGTTCAGCAGGACAGCGTTCCACAAGACAGTGTTCCGTAGGACAGCGTTCTGCAGGACAATGTTCAGCAGGACAGTGTTCCCTCAGGACAGTGTTCAGCAGGACTGTGTTCAGCACGGCAGTGTTCAGCAGGACAGCGTTCTGCAGGACAGTGTTCAGCAGGACAGTGTTCCGTAGGACAGCGTTCAGCAGGACAGTGTTCCACAGGACAGTGTTCCCACAGGACAGTGTTCAGCAGGACAGCGTTCCATAGGACAGTGTTCCCACAGGACAGCGTTCAGCAGGGCAGTGTTCAGCAGGACAGCTGGTGGCAGGCAGGGCGTAGTGTCAGTGTGCTGTGGGTGGATCAGTGAGGTCTGATCACATGCTGTGCCCCTTGGTGGTGGTGTCGTGCAGAAATGCCAATTAGCAGGTTCTCATTGGGTGTTAGAAGGGCTGATGTCTCTGGGTCCATATGGTAGATGACAAATTTTCATCCAAAAAAAGGCATAATTTGCAGTGCATGATTTAACAGAAAGGTCACCTGACCGGTGGCACTCTACGTGTTGCTGGTTGGATACGCTACATGCGTCCTCTGCTGCTTGCCTACGGCGTACGCATCCTCTTGCAGACACAATCTAAGCGACCGTGAGATCCATCTTACAGAGCAGAACAGTATGCTGAATGTGTCTGCACTATAACTCCAAGAAGTAATAGTGCAGACAAATATGACTCCATTATAGTATAACTCCATAAAAACTTTATTATAATCCAGTAGAGCAGTATTTCTGGGGCTGTATGTCAAGCTATGGTTCATCCCTCTTTAGCTTCCATCAATGATTCATATTAACGTCAGACGTTCAAGTTTTAACTCACCACCTTCGTCAGTGAAATGGTGATACAATATTGTCTTCACAATTCTATATACTCCTAATCCTGAAATAGCATGATAGGGTATAGGGGTATAAGTTAATAGCCAATCAGTGCCTATTTTATATTACTTTCAGTAAGGCTACCAACAAGTTCATACATGTAACCTAAGCTTTCAGTGTAGGTGGAATTTACTCTTATTTAAGCTGGTGAGAAACAAAGGTCAACATATCTGAAAAAAGGTTAGCAGTGTGATTTTCTAATGAGTACAGTTAAAGGAATTACTGCAGTTTGATTTACATATCTCTGTCACTTCTGCTGTAAATTAAATTAATCACTGGACAATGCTGGATTTTTTTAAACCTTTTAACCTGAATTTAACATGAGGGTCCAGCGAAACCTGGGCTCTATGCTCAGATTTCGCATCGGATTTTTATGATCAGATGAAGCACTCAGGAGCACTCCATCCCGACCGCACCGGTGAAGTTGCCGCGGTTCGAACAGCGCGCGAACCGCAAGTCACTGACGATAACCAGGCGAATCAACGGTAGAGGACCATTAAACCCAGCCAACGAGCCACTCAAAAACAGCATTAGTCAAGTGCCTCTGTCGGAGGCTGGTGCATTCGGAGCGACGCGGAGGACAAAGTGACATCATGCGCTATTCCGCCGTTTGAGAATTGCTTCAAAGGCCAACGTAGCTCAGATAATGACTGGATCTAATGACTTCTGGCTTTAATTTGTAAAGCAAAACCCGAGGGTGATGGAAATCAATGAGGATTAAGGCTCCAGGGAACTGCAGCAGCCCCCGGCGCCATTTAACGCATCACACCAAGGCAATGCCAATGGCTGTGCTTACTGCGGAAATGAGCGGGAAACGCGGCGACCTGTAGAATGTGTACAGTGACCTCCCTGGCCTATAGTCACTGCTGTGTCTCAGGTATGTAAGACACATGAAGTTTTCCCCATGTCCCTTGCAGGCTGGCTGTGAGAGTGCAAGAGACAGGTGTGGATTCATTCACACTCACTGGAATGCTATGAGCCCACTGGCAATGTCACACACACACACACACATACACGCACGCACCCACACGCACAAATGCACGCACACATGCACAAACGCACACATGCACTCACGCACGCACAAACACACGTGCATGCACACACACATGCACAAACGCACACATGCACTCACGCACGCACAAACACACGTGCATGCACGCACACATGCACAAACGCACACATGCACTCACGCACGCACAAACACACGCGCATGTGCACACATACACACACCCACACGCATGCACAAACACACACACACGCATGCACACACACACATGCACGCACAAACACACACAAACGCAGGTATGCACACACACCACACACACCACACACACCACACACACACTTGCACACACACACACGCATGCACACACACACACACGCACACACACATGCACACACACGCATACACATGTACACACACACACATCACACACACATCACACACATGCGTGTACACACACACATGCACACACACATTACACACATGCACACACACACACACACACACACACACCCATGCACACACACACACACATACACATACCCATGTATGCACACACACACTCTGCATCTGACTGTAACACCCATTGCTGAGTGACAGAGTGTCATGGAGACAGAGGGCAGCAGAAAGGGACCACACAGCCAGGCAATCTTTGCAATCTGCCATTCACAGAGCAGAATGCTGTAGATTAAAACACCCCTGCTCAGACACACACACACACCACATACACCTACAGCATGCACACACAGGCAGCAGTGACACAGCGACACTCCTCCAAAAAGGCAGGGACAGAGAATCGTACATTACTGTAAAAAAAAATCCTCACCGCTAACACAGAAACACAGCATCTGACAAGTTAAACACTCGAGCACAGTTACACGTGTACACGTGTGGATGCACGCACACACACACACACACCCGCTCGCGCACACACACACACACACACACACACACACACACGCCCACACACACACTCCAGCTACCGGAGCTACATCAGAGAAAGCAGACTGGCGGCGGGGCTCTTACCGTGACGGTGGGGATGGCGGTGACCAGGGAGTAGACCAGGACCGGAGGGGCTTTGCTGTTGTCCTCCGGGCCAGGGTAGGGCTTGGAGAAGGCTTTGTCGTGGCAGAAGAAGCCCTGGATGTGGACGGGGAAAGTGTCCGTGTACTCGAAGTAGTAAGCCAGGAGCACCGTGCCGGCCATGATCACCAGCTGGAAATAGAACATGATCCCGGTTTCAGGCGAGGAAAGGCAAAGTCAGACGCTGTTTTCTTCTTCTTCTCGGGAACAGGAACCATAGAAGAAGCAGAAAATCCAATCAAAGCCCGGAACACAAAAGGATAGTCCTTTGGAGAGGATGCATGGAGGAGCTTCCGCTGGGAGCAACGGAGGTGTGTGTGTGTGTGTGTGTGTGTGTGTGTGTGTGCGTGTGTGTGTGTGGTGAGAGACGGAGTGAAGCTGCTAGCAACGGGAAAGAAGGGCTGCCCTCATACCGAGGAGGAGGATGAAATAAACAAATAAAAATATGAAGATTCTGCTGTGCTGCGAGGAAGAAAACAAAGAAATGAGATGGCAGAGAGGGAGAGGGAGAGGGAGAGGGGAGGGAGGGAGAGGGAGATGGTGAAACTGAGGGTGAGAGAGAGGCAGAGAGAACGAGTGCACGCTTCAGAGAGAGTAGGGGAGAGGGATGAGGAACTGTGTGGCAGTATTCAGGTGTGTGTATGAACCTACCGAGGCAAAGGCAGTGTATTTATGGATATGTGTGTGTGCAAGTGTGTGCGCATTAGTGTGCAGCATTTGCTCTGATCTCTTATTGTCTTTGGGTATTTAATCACTTTAGAGATTAATACACAGCAAACTGAGGCACATGATATGCTCTCTCTCTCTCTCTCTCTCTCTCTCTCTCTCTCTCTGTCTCTCTCTCTCTCTCTCTTTCTCTCTCCCTCTTTCTCCTACCAACCTCTAGGAGGCAACACTGGCGGGGTTAAGGCTCCCCATTCACTAACGTTATGTACTGACGGACAGAGGCAAAGGAGGAGGGGTGTTGGGGAACAGGTCAGGCTCAAGCCCCTTTTAAAGCTAATTTCCGTGCACCTCAAATTCAACCATCTTGCCAAAAAAACCCCGGACACCAGGGACGGGTGCAACGCGCTCACGAACAACGGTTGGGGTACGCGGTTATTCATAGACACGCTAAATCCAACACGTTATCTTCCCTTACCTCTGCGCGTTACCTTTTATCTCGATCATGCAAGTAGGCTCGCCTCTTCATTAAATACATTCTTTTTTTTTTATTTTAGCACACAGTGCATTCAAATGTCTTCTTTCCCTCCCCCATCCAACGGCAGGTTGTCATGGTGAAGAGCGCATCTTTGAAAGTCATCAGCGCGTTAGCACAGAGCCTGTTTTTTCTAAGTTGGATTAAAAAGGAATGCTTTCAAGCGCTTCAGAGCTCATCCTGTTAAAAGCAAATAACATAAGTCAATGGCAATCACAACCTACATATTATTTTAAAGCCTCTCAAAAGGCATTCCTGCCCCTTCCGTTGTTTAAACAAATCCAGAAATGTGCATCGGAGCAAGGATAGTCTCCTCGATGCCAAGTAATCTGCATCCCACTCCTTGAGTATAAGTCCTCTCTCCACAAAATATGAAGCAAACATTACAGACAGTTGTACTCACACTTCAAGAAAATGTCAGGTCCTATCTGCCTCCATATCTCCTACTCATGGAGCTTGGGTTTAAACACGCAACTGACAAGCCGACTTCAGGACTTCCTTATTTTTTCTGAGTTCCTCTGCTCCGTGTTGACAGACACCAATAGAGGACACTTCGCCAAGTGAAAGTGCGAGCACCCATTTTGACTGAGTCTCTCCCTGGCGTGCGGTCTCCCAGGAGGACAGCGGTGAGTCTAAATGTTCTGCGGTAACGTATTATCACGCCTACCCCCTCCGACATTAATACGCTCGAGCTTCCTCCAAGTGGTCACAAATACAGATTTTCACAAACACTGCACACCGCACTAGGAAAGGGCCCCGCTTGAAAAGAACCCAGACATTTTTACTGCACCTCCCCGCAGTGCCCAACACAGTATTTGGGGGTTCGGGTGTCCGGGATTAGCTCCCGAAAAGTTTCTTTGTCTCACACCCATCAAAGGCGATTCGACAGCAGCGTGCCACACCCCGATACCTGCTCCATCGGTCTCTCTTTGTCTGTACAATCCCCCCTTTCTGCCCCCCTCCTCCTCCTCCTCCTCCTCCTCCTCCTCCTCCTCCTCCTCCCCTCCCTCCTCCTCCTCCTCTTCATTTCCCACTCTCTCCATTCCCTCGTCTCCCCCCCCCTCCCCCGCTCTCCGCTCCACCACCTTTCCTCACGTCCTCCCAGGGCAGCCCCCACTCCTGCCAGCGCAGGCTGAGCACCGCAAAAACCAGGGCAGCAGTTCCACATCTCTGCTGGGGAAGAAAGGCTCGGGGAACTGGGGGGTGTGGGGTCGGGGGGGGGGGGGCGGCGCTAGTACCCCGTGACGGCTACACTCGTGCAGGAAGACGCAGCTGCTTCGCGCGGCTCAGAATATCCAACGCCGAGCACGCGCTGCGGAAGAACCATCACGCCAAGTGCATGTGACATTCGATGTGAAATGAAGCCATAAGAATGCTTTCTGCGGCCGTCCACTTTACCCATTTTATATCCTCTGATCCCACTTAGCCTAAGCCGGGAGTCCGGAGCACGTGAAACGGTGGCCCGTGGATTCCTTCACATCCACCGCTGCGGTCTACTCGACTGCGATTGGCTTGTCCTTCCATTTGCAGGACGGCACCCAACTGTTAGAATGTCCCAAACTGGCTCGAGGGACGCCGTCTCACCTGACTCAGAGCTTAAAAATGCCCTGTCAAACTGGCACCCGGCTTGTCAATTTACAGTCTTCAAATAGCAGCTTTTATCTTTCTTAAAAAATGACTTCAGTCGTGTAATATATCATTACTGCTAATACGACTGCTCGTCCTGCACATGCTTCCGCCAGTGCCATTTTGTAGGATAATTTTCTTGGCAGTTGAGAAAGAGGCACCTCATTTCAAGCTAATTATTCTAATCCAAGTTGACCCCAAGCTAGCAACAGTATATTCTCCTGTCAGTTCATATTAGAGCATCACGTCTCACCTTCAGCGCACTGCTATTGATTTTTTATTTCATTTTTTGTAAAAGGCAGCTCTGCTTACAAGTTTAGCCGTCAAAACCCCATCAATCATTGTTTTGACGGAGAGTCCATTTTTCCGATTGTTAAAGCATGAACTTGGCTTTTTTTTTTTTTACCCTACCAGCACTGAGAAAAAGACGCTTGGTTGACAGACTCGGCCATCAAAGCCTCGCTATTAAAAGTCTGCGATCAAAAACCCTCCACCAGTCACATAAAACAAGCTATGATTGCTCCAAACCGGCTAATGCTGCAGACCACTTTCCCCTTTCCTTCCCAATCTACTTCGGTGCCAAGAACAACAGCATTGCTACATCGCCCGCGCTAGGTTTAAGTTTGGTTTCTATATCTTAGATTGTGTGGTTTTTTGAGAGGAATGAAAAACACGCACATCCTTTCTGGTGAGCCTGCCCTGCACCATAGAGTTGGCAGCCCAATTATACGGCACTCCCTGCCACTATCAGGGAGGATTAGGGCTAAATGGAGTAATTACACCATCTGTACACCGCGTTAATCCTGGGACTTGGTGCTGAGGGTTAATTGTTCTGTGTTAAATGTTTTATTCTCTTTCATCATCATACAGTATATATATATATATATATATATATATATATATAATATATCTACAATAAATTAATATAAATAAAGGCCCATAAATCAAGGATAGCTGAAATTTAATTTGACAGAAAGACTGGAGAGATGGGGGGAGAAAAAGAAAAAGAGAGAAAAGAGATGCTCTATGGATGAGTAGGACATTGACTCTGGAGATTGGGCTAATGGGGAATCATTATCACCCCCACTGAATCATGGCTGCCTCCCAGTTCCCCCTGTAATCTGGAGGATACAGGGGTGCAGGATAGATAGAGTACAGTGAATGTGTAAATCATGGGTGGGGTGAAGGCCACCAATGGTGTGGTTGGGGGGCGGGGGGGGGGGGGGTGGTTGAGATTTCTCTGATGCCTCTCAGGCACAATGACAGCCAATTAACACACCTCCGACAGGAACACAACGGGTCACCTTGGGTCCGTGTCTGCTGTGGACGGAGAAGTCAATCGGAGAGTGAGGGCCTGCCAGGTCTGGAGCGTTTTGCATTAATGAGCGCTGTTGCTCTGCTCTTCGCTGATAACAAGGTTCTCCCTTAAGCTCCGGACCACGTCGTGAAGGAGGTCTGAGCACAGGATAGCAGCAGTGAGCTCTTGGCAGTCGCTCGTAATAATTGCAGGAATTTAACGAATGTTTTAACCTTTCCTGGCTTTTGATTTGTGGAGGCTAGTTTTGTTTCAAAAACCCTGGGCACATCCCACAGCAGAATGGATGCAGCCAGCGGACAGTCAGAATGGCACTCATCAAAACATAATTCATCTGAAGGTGTGTGGATACAGATGTGCTGCGGACAAGCGCAAGAATATGTGTGTGTGCACAAATGTGTGCCTGTGTGTGTGTGTGTGTGTGTGTATGTCTGTGAGTGTGTGTGTGTGTGTATGTCTGTGTGTGTGTGTGTGTGTATGTCTGTGTGTGTGTTTGTGTGTGTCTATATCTGTGAATGTGTGTGTGTGTGTGCGTGCGTGCGTGTGTTTGTCAGTATATAACGAGCCACATTCAATGTCTTGATCCACCTTTGCGCTCTCCATTGTGGAACTCTCTCTGATCCTATTGGCAGTATGTGGGAGTCTCTGTGCCAATTAGGACTCTCTTTTCGGTTTTATCTTCCCTCTCTGTGTAAACGTCTACTTCTCCATCATTAGCCACAGAGCAGGGAATAGAGAGCGTGTCCCATGATCCCCTTCACCGCGACATGACGCGCCGCACAGCGCCGCACCGCCGAGGCGATGACAACATCTACGCCATTCCCCGATTGGGGGGGGGGGGGGATGAACCCACAATTCCTCACGACGACGGCCTTTATGAATCGCAGCAGGGCCCTCACGGCGGATAATGGGCCTCACGCTGGGAGTAAGACTGGCTGATGCGCGTTAATCAGCTGTTATAACTCTCTCTCTCTCTGCGGCTCCACCAAAGGTCGCCCCGCGAGGGTCGAAAAAAACCCAACCCTTTAAAACTCAAGTTTTGGGTATGGAATGCGGTGCCGGCGCGGGCGACGCCCGACGGCCCCGCTGGGTCACGTCCAGTAGGCCGTAGCGTCGCCAGGAACGGGAGGGCCTCGGTCGGCCGGGATTACCCCTCCCGGGGCAGCCCGGATGCCCACTAGTCTGCCTGTTGAACCGCACACTTCCTCCTACTCACGTCCGCGAGAGCCCGGCTTACGCACCGCTATGATGAGAAGAGGGGGCGGTGGCTTCTCGTGCTTCAGAGGAGAGCAGACGGCAGACGCCTGAATGGGTAGCAGACACTGCAGGTAATGAATGCTGATACACAGTACTGTCACGTACAATCGGGCATTGCAGATTGAGAAGAACAAGGGGGGGGGGGGGGGGGGCGAGAAAACGAACAAATGAGTTTTGGGTCTGTGTGACACAAGCATCCACATCAACCCAATTCCACCTGTTAGAGAGAATCAACACTCCCCCACCCCACCATCATCTCAAAACTACATGCATCACATTTAGAGGACAGGAAATTTAAGTGTCACAGCTGATTTCTACAGCGATACATGCTGTATTTCTTTCAGCGCTGTAGTAGGAAAATGGAAGTGAAGGTGGATGTCAGGTGCAACAGAAATGAAAAAGGAGAAGTGCTTCTTAGGAATAAAGATATTGCTGAGGCCTTATACAGTTATTTTGTTGAGAATTTTACTAGAGAAGAGGTTACTAATAGACTGAAAGACATATTCAGAATGTCTTAGCAGATATTGGGACAGAGGATAAATTACATAAACTAAAGACAAATAAGGCAGCAGGCCCTGATGGCATGTACCCAAGGGTACTCAAAGAGTTAGGTGAGATCATCTTTAAACCACTGGCAGGTATTTTAGACAGTCTTTAGAAACTGGAGGAATACCTGTGGACTGGAAGCAAGGTAATATAATACCGATATATAAGAAAGGGGACCGTGCTGATCAAGGAAACTACAGGCCTGTCAGTTTAAGTTGCATCACATGTAAAATACTGGACTCTATCATTAGAGACAAGTTAGAAGTGTTTCTTGAAAACAACAACATCCCAAGGGATAACTAGCATGCTTTTTGCAGGGGAAGGTTATGCCTGGCAAACCTGGTATTTTTTGAAGAAGCTACCAAGTGTTTTGATTATAACAAGGCTTATGATATTATATACTTAATTTCCAAAAAGCATTTGATAAGGTACCACACAAGATACTGATTAGCAAAATGAAGACAGTAGGGATTATAGGAGGTATCTGAGAGTAGATTTGGAACTGGCTACGGGTAGAACACAAAGAGCAGTAGGAGGGCTATTATCTGAGCAGGGAACTGTGGGAAGTGAAGTACCACAAGGATCAGTGCTGGGACCATTGGTCTTCCTCAGTTATATCAATAGCCTTGACAGGGACATACAGAATTAGTCAAATTTGCAGATGATACAAAACTGGGAGGCCCAGCTAATAGCCTGGAATCTACTAAAGTAATACAAGAAGATTTAAACAAAATCCAGATGTGGGCAGAAACCTGTCAAATAAAATCCAATATAGTCAAATGTAAAGTTCTGTTTGTGGGAAATAAAAACATTAGACAGGATTACTTTATGGGAGGAACAAAATTGGACTGTGCTCAATTTAAAAAAGTGCTTGGGAGTAATGGTTGATCAGAGACTTTGAGGTTCTAGGCACTGTGCTGCAGCAATAAAAATTACCAACTGGGATGCTGGGATATGTAGCCAAAGGTATTGAGTATAAATACAAGCAAGTTATACTTATCTTATACAATGAATTTGTTAGACCACACTTGGAGTATTGTGTGCAGTTCTGAGGACCGTACTACAAGAAAGATATAGAGGCTCTGGAAAAAGGTTCAAAGGAGGGCAACCAAATTGATTAAAGATAAAAAGATTAAAGCCATGAGGAAAGACTTAAAATGCTTAATCTCTTCAAGCTTAGTAAAAGGAGACTTAAGCAGGGTTTAATTGAGGCTTTTAAATTCATAAAGGAGATGAACAAAGTGAACTACCAGAGATGCTTCAGGTTGAGAACGGAGGGACCTAAATGGAAATGAGAAAAAGGTAACCAGGAAGACATTTTTTTCAACGCAGAGTTGTCAATGCGTAGAATAACCTGCCAGGTAACGTAGCAGTGGCTGAAACTCTGGGAATTTTCAAGACCAGGCTTGATACGGAGTTAGATACTATCTAGTCTGTAGGTAATCAGAACACTAAGTACAATTTAGTCAGGAAAATGGTGAGCATTGTTGGGCTGAAGGGCCTGTTCTCATCATTAGGCTATGTTATGTCATGTCATGTCATGTCATGTCATGCTATGCTATGCTATGCTATGCTATGCTATTCTATGTTATGCTATGCTATGCTATGCTATGCCATGCTATGTTATTTAACCATTATTTAATCAGGAAAACCCCATTGAGATTGAAATCTCTTTTGCAGGGGGGACCTGACATACTTATGCTATGCCATGCTATGCTATGTCATGCTATGCCATGCTATGCTATGTCATGCTATGTATTTGTGTTGGCTATCTCTGCCTAGGCTGCTTACCATTTCAGGCTAGAGAATGCTAATGGCATGCCGCTATGGCGATTTGCAGCATGCCATGAACTATGCGTCATACCATGTAGCAGCTAACATGTAAATCACATGTACTTGGAGGCGGGCACCTCCTACGGCTGCGTTACTTCAGCGGCCCAGAGGCGCGCGGAGCGGGTGTAGTCAGGGCCCGGAAATACGGGGCAGCTCAGCAATCCCCGCGGACCGCGGCCCGAGCAGGACAAATAAATGCCCTCCATTATGAGCGCGTCTTATCCAAAGCGCTAACAGTTTGCCTCTCATTCGCCAGACAGTTAGGGGCTAGGTGCTTGCTCAGGACCTCGAATGCCAGGGCGGTTTGAACGCACCTCGTGCCAGACGACGGTACCTCCGAGCATGCTGGCTTACTTAACGTAAAGAGCTGTGAATACCCATGACCCCTCAGGCGTCTGCAGAGGGAAAGGCCGAGCCGCTCTGCCGAAGCACAGGGCGAACCGGGGCAAAGCAAGCTCTCTTAAGCGCTCTCACGTGTTTGTAAATTGATGAGGGAAATTTGGGGGACTACTGTTGACATGAAAGTCCTGTCTGTGGAGGTCTCGTATTTGCCCAAAGATCAATGAAAAGGCTCAGTACCGGCTCACTGGCAGGGCGTAGCCCTGTATCGATCCCCAGCCTTACTCAGATTTGTTTTTTTTTATGCAATATTTAACACCACTGATTCCATAAACATTTGCAGGAGGAAAGATGATCCACAGATTAGTGTGTTTAAGAACCATCAGCATTCACATCCGATTCCACACTGGAAAAACAGTGCTCTACAGGTTTCGTCTTTTGTCCATGGTCTGGTAACACTTTGTTGTACGTCGCTCTGGATAAGAGCGTCTGCCAAATGCCTGTAATGTAATGTAATGTAATGTAAGATATCTTTGCTGGCTTTTGGAAGACCATTATGCTTCACACCAATTCCACACAGGAAAAAAAAAAACAGTGCCCTAACAGGTTTAGTGCTTTTTGTCCATTGGTGCCTGCTAACGCAAAGCCCTACAATAGCATAAAATAAACAAGAAAAAAATAAGCTGCAAGAAGAAAAAGAAGGGGAAAGATTAGCAAGAAAATATAACATTGGCCAGAGGACAGTGCATATGTGTGTATGGGTGTGTGTTTGTGTACATGTGTGCGTGTGTGTGTGTGTGTGTGTGCGCACACGTGTGTGAAAAAAAAAACAGACAGTGAAAGGACAGGAATGGAATGGGATGGAAAGAGGAACGAGGGAGGAGAGAGTGAAGGAGAGTGAAAGGACCACTCTGCCCCCTGGTGTTAAGAGTGTGCAATGCAGGAGCCCCAGATGGCACAGGCTGGAGGAGAAGAGTGCAGAGGAAGGGCAGGCCACTGGAGAGAAAAGAGACCAGGGAGAGAACCGCAGGCTGGGGGAGAGAGAGAGAGAGAGAGAGAGAGAGACAGAGAGGGGTGAAAATGGTGAGGAGGGGAGGGTGGGAAGAATGGAGCAGCACTGATGTTACACGGGCTCCTGTTTTTTAAGGAGGGAACGTGCAGAATTTGAGCAAGGAGGCTGAACGATGATCATGAGTTACAGCTTCTGCAGCACTGTTAAACAGACAGAGAGAGAGAGAAAAGGATAGAGAAAGAGAGAGAGAGAGAGGGAGGGAGAGAGAGAGAGAGAGAGGAGAGGAGAGAGAGAGAGCAAGAGTGGTGGGAGGGGCGGAGAGAAGAGAGAGAGAGGGGAGAGAGGAGAGAGAGAGGGAGAAGAGAGAGAGAGAGAGGGAGGAGAGAAGAGAGAGGAGGGAGAGAGAGAGAGAGAGAGAGGGAGGGAGGGAGAGAGAGAGAAAGAAAGGGAGAGAGAGAGATAGAGATGTGTGGGTTGGAAGAAGATCAAAGCATAAACTGCCCCCCCTCCCCTCTTCCCTCACAGTCTGAGTGTCATTACTTGCCGTTTCTCTGATCTCATCTTTATTTTATTGCTGAAAGATCTTTCAAAATGGGAGGAACAGTCACTTAACTCAGCTTGGCCACAAGTGAAAAAACCCAGGCTTAATAAAAGCCTGCGTCTCACATTCACACAAGGGAATTAGAGCTGCTTTTGAGCACCAATTAAACATACAAACTCACACACTCACACACACACACACACACACACACACTGGATTTTCCTGATGAGTGCAATTCTGAGTCAATTAGAGGCATATCATCAGTATCGGGTACTACTGCACTACTTTGTCTTTCAGACGGAAAATACTGGCATTTTCCTTTAAAAACATCCTCCAACAGGTGTGAGTCAACAGCACCCAAGGTTTGTGTGTGTGTGTGTGTGCGTGTTTGTATGTGTGAGAGAGGTTAGCAGAAGAGCGAGGGAGAGGGAAGGAGGGAGGGAGGGAGAGAGGGAGAGATAGAGAAAGAGAGAGCTAGCTGGCAGGAGCTATTCATAGAAAAGGTGAAAGACAGAAAAAAACAACACGAGAGCAGGAACACGAGAGAACATGAGATGCGCCTCTGGTGCCTGCCTTCTCTCTCTCACTGATACAGGACAGCATTCTATGCCCATGTTGGTCTCCCTCACGATGCCTCCATGTCCGTGCCAGCTGTGTGCTCTCCTCTCACTGATACAGCGCATCTACGCATTTGGTCTCCCGTGCCCATGCCTGTGTGCTCTCCTCTCACTGATACAGCGCATCTACGCATTCGGTCTCCCGTGCCCATGCCTGCGTGACTGCATGTGCATGTGCGTCCAATTACGGCTCTGCCTCCCTCCTTCTCTCTGCGCTAACGGAACCTCCAAACGCACACGGCAGCCAGAGATGGCCACAATGCGTAGACCTGAGAGAAGAAAGCCAAAATGAATTTTTTTTTAAAACAATGCCCAATTCACGCGACGGGCCCCAGAGCTGTCCAGTGGGACGGGGAAAAGATCTAGATCTCGGGGAAAAGCGCATAATTTTATAGTGGGGGCTAAATAAAACAGAATGTTCCGCACATAATGCTTATTGGCTCATCAGGGAGCATTGAAATTTCCATTCAAATCCGGCTTAGAAAATTTAAAGGAGCAGTTGAACCAGTAATTTAAAGGTGCAGTTGAACCTGCTTTATACAGTACAGAAGTCATGACAAATAATTTTTAAAACAGGACAAGCAACTGTGATACTGTGGCAGACACAGCACGCAGACTTGAAAGTATATCGTTCTTATACAAATGAGGACAGCAAATTTTTTTGTGCAGAGCTGAAACTAGGACAATACCCGTGTCCGTATCAAAAAGGGCAGTTGTTCATAAAATGGGAAATACATTTTCAAGTTTGGGCTGAGGCTAGGAAAAAAGGAGCTCAGACACAGAGGTGGAATCAATGTGAGATTGAGAAATTAAGTGAAAGCTAACAAGCAGAATCGAACACAATCAACATGGGATGGGATGAAATTTCAAAAGCGTCTGTTCACACACACACACGCACGCACGCATGTATGCACTCAACCCAGACCCTGAAAAAGTATGCTATATCAAGCTGCCTCTCCATGGTGAAAGATATTATATGTAGCAAAATTATCTGAAACTATCGAAAGAGGAAAGACATGCCAGGGTTGAGACATACCTCCACTTTATGCTGTGATGCGGTATATACACTGTATGTTAAGAAGAGGAATGTGCAATCCCCCAGACTAGCATAGACCAGCCCAAATTAGCACACCCTCTCAGACTGGGACAAAGCAGCCACCCTGGGTGCATCGCAGTGCCAGCAGCTTAACACTTTACTGAAAGACCCGAAATGAGGGGTGCAAGGCGGGACCAGAACACCCCCTTACAGGGGACATACACATTTTTAGGTCCTCGTTAAAACTGCAAATTTTATTTAAAGATTCAGTTCTGTTTTTACATACTGTATGCATAAACATGTATTAAATGCATGTATCAAAATGTAAAATGTAAGTGCTTGAATACACATTATACCTCAGGCCAGAGTGGGGGTGAATGGGGTGGGACTCAATGTGAGGCCCTTTAATGGGGCCCAAAATGCCTGTACATGTTGATACTTAATTATTTTTTTCGTTAACAGTGCTGCATGTCTTCAATTAAACTTTCTGAGTGAACAAAACCATAGCCGTCCTCCCAATAGCACCCTCTAGTGCAATTAAAATACGTTCAGCTGAATTAATGTCGGAGAAGGCATCTGCCAAAACAAATGCGCTCTGACAAATCATGGGACCACCAAATGAAATTAGGTCAAAATGATCCTTGCCTGTCTGTACAGAACAGACAAAAATGAGGCCGTTGTGTGGACTGCAGGAAGAGTACCTTCCAGGCCCTGTAGGAGGGAAAAGAAACCCACGCAGTACTAATTATAGCCACCGGGGGCTGCGTGCTCTTACAGAGCGCCTCCCACCTGCTCCCAGGTCCTACTAATCAGAATATCAGATTAGTTTAATGCAGCTTATGCAAATGGAATTTCACTCAGTGTGAAAATCAAGGGAGATACAGAAATGAACTATGTGAAAGAACTAGCAACAGCCATGATTAACATGTACCAGATATGCACCAGTTTTAAATACTTAACCAACGTTTTAAAAAGCACAGTAAGATTTCTTACTGAACATGAGATTAGCAGATGTGCTGAGTGTGTGGAACAAGTTTCAGTCAATGTTTAAAGGAAAGAAAGGTATCATACTCATTAAAGTGGTCCAATATTTAACAAGTTTTGCTCAACTGAAAAGCCTATGGACTTTGTATGGATACATTATGCCAGCATTTTGTAAATCTTTAACAATAATTGTGTACCTTTCTGTTTAGGAGTCTCAGTGAATTGAATTACTTCTATCTTTGGATATTACGTTCTATCCAGACAAAAACAAATCTGAAACATCATGTGTAGGTGCATAAACTAACATAATTCACATTGAGTCACACATGAAGACACAGAGAACCAAAATCTGTTCAGGAATTCATCAAGATCCAATGTGTACACAATTGGCATAACCAAACGTTATTATTATGTTACTACTTGCATTGTGTATTGCGATCCAAAAAGGTTTTCTGAACACTGGCACTTTATTGTGTGAATGCAATAAAAGAAATTTAATTTACGGCACAACAAACAGCCGACAATTATATTTCAACGGCACTGTTGAAATGCAAGACAAATGTGAAAATCAGACAGAGCAACAAGCGGTGGATTCTGCATTGATGAAGACACACAACTTGGAGCGACCTCGTGTTGAAGTGTAACCCTCACAATGAGAGGAACACCGAGCCTCTCTTTGTAGCCCGAAGAACAACCGCTCAATTATTAGTCAAAAGCACGCCAGCCCTCCCCATCTCCATCCGACCGCTCAGCGGGAATGAAAAGCGAAGCAGCGTAATCTTCCTTCCGCTGACACTTCTGACGTACGGAGAAGGAGAAATGAACGAGGATGAAAAGGCTGTAAATAAAAGGAGGAGGAAAAGCTCCGGTGCTTTTGAATGCAGAAATAACTGACAAAAGATGCAAATTCCGAGCTCAGAGACGGATATACACACGGGCACACTTCCCTTTACCATACTCTCAGTTCTGCCGCTCGAGGATGATAAAAAAAACTGGGCACATGCCAGAGAGAGAGAGAGAGAGAGAGCTAGAGAGAGAGAGAGAGATGAGAGATGAGAGGGAGAGAGAGCAAGAGAGACAGAGAGAGAGAGAGCTAGAGAGACAGAGAGAGATGAGAGATGAGAGAGAGAGAGAGAGAAGAGAGATGAGAGGGAGAGAGAGCAAGAGAGACAGAGAGAGAGAGAGAGAGAGAGAGAGAGAGAGAGAGAGAGAGAGAGAGAGAGATGAGAGATGAGAGGGAGAGAGAGCTAGAGAGACAGAGAGATGAGAGAGAGAGAGAGAGAAGAGAGATGAGAGATGAGAGAGAGAGAGAAAAGAGAGATGAGAGAGAGAGAGAGAAATAGGGAAAGAGAGTGGCACCTTTTATCTGAGCTCTGTGCCTCTGTGCTGTGATATACCAATTGTCCATCACCGCAGAGCATGGGATTGGACACACGGGAGCAGCGTGCAGCAGGACAGCCACAGGCCACAGGCAGGGCCGCCCTATGGCTCTGCGCTGCATCAGAGCACACTCCGGGCCTCCAGACTGCTCTCCAGTCACTTCCTGTGTCAATGCTCTGCGCTCTTGCACTGTCACAAGACACATTGGAGAGTCCCTCAGCATAGCCTGCTAAAGTTGAGCCACCGTGTGACCCTCACGTGTTGATTGGTGCTTCCTCGCCAATCTTGCAGCCGCTGTGAGCGGCCCGCCGCGGCTGCACGCTCACCGGACTCTGGCGGCTCACTCCGTACGGCCCTCACCGTTTGTGATGTCAGCCATTCCCAGCATTCCTTTGGCTGGGTTATTAGTCAAGTCCATCCATCCATACGTTATCTATACACGCTTATCCTGGTCAGGGTCACGGTGGGGGGAGGGGGGGGGGGCAGGGGGGTGCTGGAGCCTACCCCAGCATGCATTGGGCGAGAATACACCGTGGACACGTCAGTTTATCGCAGGGCACACACACACACACACCATTCACTCACCATTCACTCACACTCTCATGCCTGTGGGCAATTTAGAGTCTCCGGTTAGCCTATCTGCACTTCTTCGGAATGCGGGAGGAAACTGGATTACCCGGAGTATTACTCAAGTGGTTACTCCAATTACTGGGCTGAGCTACGGATGAAAAAAGTGAGTCGTTTAATAATGTATCGCCCGTATAAATGCATGGTGCTGTGGGACGCAGGGTTGCTGTAAGAAACGTGTGGCTTCCCAGAGGAAGCGAGCCGTGGTCTCCCCTGGGACCTCTCCTTAACTGGCTTTGCTAATGTTGTCACTTGGACGAAAAGGTTATGACATGTAATTTGTCCGTACATTATAATGATGGATTCAGATATAGACACTTCATGATGATTTATAATCCTGGAAAGTCTACGTAGGCTTAATAAATCCTAACTGGTAGTGATAGTGTTCACATTCGGTCTCAATCTCACCACCTCTGCAGGTAGACCGTAAACCTGTCCGACGATGGCAAATCGGTCGCGGAGATCGTTA